>NW_026914887.1:0-3187 GCF_034315485.1 Pezoporus occidentalis
ATTAACTTCCATATGTTCTTTTAATTGATTTAACAAATATAGATAAGATAAAGACACTTACGTGGCATTGTAAAGAGCACAGACTAAGACCTGGTCACCTTCTGGCCTTTCCAATACAAACTTTTGTTGGCATTTCTTCTGAAAGGAACAGACTTTACAGCAGCTCTGCAGGAATTTAAAGAGGAGGATACACAAAGAAGGGGGGTTCAATTTAAAGTTTTTGATAAAATTAATACCACTATCATGCACCTTTCAAAATGCTTTTATAGTTGCTTTCTTCACAGTTTACAACACTACTAGTGGTACGCTCCCAAGCTTAATTGCTATGATTTTACAATTTCTATGTGGATTTAAAATCCATTTTAATCCCTCACAGAACATCTCTTTAAAGCTAAAATCAGCTTTCTAGACACTCCTGAGAACTAGAAGCCTTTAAAAGAATATTTTTCTGTCCCTTTGAAGACATGATCACTCCCAGACTGACTAGGTTTCAGAACTTCCTCTGCAAAGGATAATACAGATGCAAAGGAGGACAAGTGCTGTTTATTAGCAATTATCATGAAAGTCCTTCCTGTAATTAACCTCACTTCAGGGACACTGCTGTTTGCACTTCAGATACCTCATAAACAGGGGCTACATTTTCCTTATTGCTAGGGAAGATGAGTCATTGCTGAAGAATGCTTATCTCAAGTCAGTTTTAACTAGCTTTTGTCTGCATGAAATATTAGTCACTGGTACCTACAAGATTACACGAAAGTCTGGATTTGGGCTTCTTTTATAAATACGGTTTTCTTCTTCCTCTTCATATATTCAGGATACATCACTAACAGCATCAGGGCTAAGTAATATATAAAATTCTCTTTTCAGTTAAACGTGCGTTTGCCTGTATGATCACTGACTCATAACCAAGAAGAATTCCAGATTCTGCCCAACTAATGGGAGGTCTAAAACACTGAAAAACCCAACATTTCCTCTGTAGGCCATAAAGAGACAATGGGGAGGGATTTGTTTTAACATTTTTCAAGGTTTCAGAGAGCTGAGCTACAAATCAGTGCAGTGATGTACGCATTTTGCCTGACAAATAAACCCCCACTTTACTCACAAAACACATTCCTAGATTTTTGTTTTGTTTTGTGCTTTCCTTTTCACTTATAATTGAACAGTCTGGACATTAGGAGATGGTAGTGAAAACATTGTGCACAGAACCTAAACGTAGATCTCAGTTACTTGCCAATCGCCCCTCATGATCTGCAAAAATACATGCAGGCAGAATTTCCATGTCCCATCACTGATTTTAATGGGAGACAATCTGCATGGAACTATCTGCAGCCACAAGACTAGGGCCTTCTGAAGGGTATTCAAGAACTTCACATGTTTTGAAGAGATGGAATGAGTTGAAAGGTGCATGATAGTGGTATTAATTTTATCAAAAACTTTAAATTGAACCCCCCTTCTTTGTGTATCCTCCTCTTTAAATTCCTGCAGAGCTGCTGTAAAGTCTGTTCCTTTCAGAAGAAATGCCAACAAAAGTTTGTATTGGAAAGGCCAGAAGGTGACCAGGTCTTAGTCTGTGCTCTTTACAATGCCACATAAGTATCTTTATCTTATCTATATTTGTTAAATCAATTAAAAGAACATATGGAAGTTAATCCATGGCTGACTTACTTTTGTAGTGTGACACAGTATGAACACAGCGGATTTCTTTTCAGTGCAGAAAACACAAAATAGCTTTTTGGTATATGTCAGCAGGTCAGATTTGTGGCTGTGTTGAAAACAAGCTGCTGTTATCTTTGATAAAATTATTCAGCATTTATTTTAGGTGGTTAATGATTTAAATTCCTTTTTACCACAAATATTGCAACACTAAAACAGGATGAGAGATCACAGTATCCCTTTGAGAAGCATGTCAAAATATTTTTCTTGATCTTAAATATGGAATTTGATATAAATTTCTTCTTTTGCAATTGAGAAAATACAATTGGATCCAACATTTCAGGAGGAGTTCAGTGTATCTTCTAGGTTTTGGGGTCTTTTGTTTTATGGCCTGACCTTTTACAGTAACGGTAAAGCAATAAGTGGAGACTTTAAGAAAGTATTAGATGATGCAAGACACCTCATCAGTAGACAATGAGATTGGTGAGTGCTTTGAAGTCTAACATGCTCCTAAAATGCATCTACAGACAAAAGGTTTGCTGCAAGCTAGAAATGTAGTTGCATAAAGATCATAAACATAATTCATAGGTGTATGTAAGACAGGAGCTGATAACGGGGGAGGATAAGCAGGGCTTTCTGCAAGAAGTACCGGATACTAGTGCTGTTTTAGGCTCCTTTGTGAGGATGGATCTCAGTGGATGGAAAAAAGGAGCTAACTTTACCTCCATTAAGTTAAAAAATGGGGAAGTTTTGGAAGCTGCTCCAGAGATGGAAGATTTGGAAGTTCACAAGAGCTTTGGAGAGCAGATACTGAATACAAGTCAACTGAAGAGACAGAGAGGGCTTTCTGCCTTGCCTCCAGCTGGCCCTGAGCTGGAAGGCTTTGCTTGGGTGTATCGAGACACCCCATGTTACAGGGATTAGGGAAAGCGCATGCACACGGGGCTATACTACCAAGGCAGGGAGGCAGGAATCTTAAGATTTACAGATAATTGTTTTATAATTGTAAATTACTCAACGAGTCTTCAGTTTTCAAATACAGAAAATCTTTTAATTTCAGTGAAGGATCCTTCTGATGTTAAGCACCAATAACACACTGTACCCATTACTTCAGATTTGTAATAATATTTAGTAGTTCAGAATGATGCTAAATTGGCTTCTAATTAGAAATTTTGACTTCTTAAACTATCAAAAAGTTTCATGTGAATTCTAAAATACATATTAAAAGTGATATACAAATTTACATTTACACAATTTCCAGAGCTGCAGTTTCTAGAACAAAAAAATTCAAAAGAGAATGTGAATAATGTACAAGTATTTATATTTATAAAGGCTCTTAACAGTGTCTATTTCTACTAATTTCTGGTTTTAAAATGAAAATAGGTGTCTCATTACATTAAATGGAGATTTTAATGAAAAATCCTGTTTCATAGAAATAGGACCTCATGCTTCTGTAAAAGATGTAATGTAAGCTTCACACAAAGGGTGGAAACCAGATGTTTGTGAAGCTCTGTGCTGAAGCTGAATTGGGGTT
>NW_026914888.1:0-12231 GCF_034315485.1 Pezoporus occidentalis
CTCCTCCCACAACAGAAGTGTCAGGATTGAAAGCTGGTGCTGGACCTGTTCAGCACACAATCACCTTTACATTGGTGCATCCATCGTTGCTTTCACTGCTCCCTTTCATACAGGAAAAGCATTTGAATGGAATCAGTTCAGAGCCTGCTCTCTGCTGGCAGCAACACAGTCAGCACAGAAAGAACAGTGGCATCTGCTCCCACAGCAGAAGAACCAGCAGGGAAAGCTAGTGCTGGGCCTCTTCAGCACACAGGCTGCTTTGCAACGGTGTCACCATCATTGCAGTCTCTCCTCGGTTTCATACCTAAAACTCCATTTGAATCCAAATTCTCAGCTGGTCGCTTTCAGCTGCCCAGCAGCACAGTGAGTACAGCACGAACGTTTGGCTTCTGCTCCCACAGCAGATGAGCCAGGAGGGAAAGCTTGTGCTGGACCTGTTCAGCACACAATCACCTTTACATTGGTGCATCCATCGTTGCTTTCACTGCTCCCTTTCATACAGGAAAAGCATTTGAATGGAATCAGTTCAGAGCCTGCTCTCTGCTGCGCAGCAACACTGTCAGCACAGAATGAACAGTGGCATCTGCTCCCACAGCAGAAGAACCAGCAGGGAAAGCTAGTGCTGGGCCTCTTCAGCACACAGGCTGCTTTGCAACGGTGTCACCATCATTGCAGTCTCTCCTCGGTTTCATACCTAAAACTCCATTTGAATCCAAATTCTCAGCTGGTCGCTTTCAGTTGCCCAGCAGCACAGTGAGTACAGCACGAACGTTTGGCTTCTGCTCCCACACCAGAAGAGCCAGGATTGAAAGCTTGTGCTGGACCTGTTCAGCACACAATCACCTTTACATTGGTGCATCCATCGTTGCTTTCACTGCTCCCTTTCATACAGGAAAAGCATTTGAATGGAATCAGTTCAGAGCCTGCTCTCTGCTGGCAGCAACACAGTCAGCACAGAAAGAACAGTGGCATCTGCTCCCACAGCAGAAGAACCAGCAGGGAAAGCTAGTGCTGGGCCTCTTCAGCACACAGGCTGCTTTGCAACGGTGTCACCATCATTGCAGTCTCTCCTCGGTTTCATACCTAAAACTCCATTTGAATCCAAATTCTCAGCTGGTCGCTTTCAGTTGCCCAGCAGCACAGTGAGTACAGCACGAACGTTTGGCTTCTGCTCCCACAGCAGAAGAGCCAGGATTGAAAGCTTGTGCTGGACCTGTTCAGCACACAATCACCTTTACATTGGTGCATCCATCGTTGCTTTCACTGCTCCCTTTCATACAGGAAAAGCATTTGAATGGAATCAGTTCAGAGCCTGCTCTCTGCTGCGCAGCAACACTGTCAGCACAGAATGAACAGTGGCATCTGCTCCCACAGCAGAAGAACCAGCAGGGAAAGCTAGTGCTGGGCCTCTTCAGCACACAGGCTGCTTTGCAACGGTGTCACCATCATTGCAGTCTCTCCTCGGTTTCATACCTAAAACTCCATTTGAATCCAAATTCTCAGCTGGTCGCTTTCAGTTGCCCAGCAGCACAGTGAGTACAGCACGAACGTTTGGCTTCTGCTCCCACAGCAGAAGAGCCAGGATTGAAAGCTTGTGCTGGACCTGTTCAGCACACAATCACCTTTACATTGGTGCATCCATCGTTGCTTTCACTGCTCCCTTTCATACAGGAAAAGCATTTGAATGGAATCAGTTCAGAGCCTGCTCTCTGCTGGCAGCAACACAGTCAGCACAGAAGAACAGTGGCATCTGCTCCCACAGCAGAAGAACCAGCAGGGAAAGCTAGTGCTGGGCCTCTTCAGCACACAGGCTGCTTTGCAACGGTGTCACCATCATTGCAGTCTCTCCTCGGTTTCATACCTAAAACTCCATTTGAATCCAAATTCTCAGCTGGTCGCTTTCAGTTGCCCAGCAGCACAGTGAGTACAGCACGAACGTTTGGCTTCTGCTCCCACAGCAGAAGAGCCAGGATTGAAAGCTTGTGCTGGACCTGTTCAGCACACAATCACCTTTACATTGGTGCATCCATCGTTGCTTTCACTGCTCCCTTTCATACAGGAAAAGCATTTGAATGGAATCAGTTCAGAGCCTGCTCTCTGCTGGCAGCAACACAGTCAGCACAGAATGAACAGTGGCATCTGCTCCCACAGCAGAAGAACCAGCAGGGAAAGCTAGTGCTGGGCCTCTTCAGCACACAGGCTGCTTTGCAACGGTGTCACCATCATTGCAGTCTCTCCTCGGTTTCATACCTAAAACTCCATTTGAATCCAAATTCTCAGCTGGTCGCTTTCAGTTGCCCAGCAGCACAGTGAGTACAGCACGAACGTTTGGCTTCTGCTCCCACAGCAGAAGAGCCAGGATTGAAAGCTTGTGCTGGACCTGTTCAGCACACAATCACCTTTACATTGGTGCATCCATCGTTGCTTTCACTGCTCCCTTTCATACAGGAAAAGCATTTGAATGGAATCAGTTCAGAGCCTGCTCTCTGCTGCGCAGCAACACTGTCAGCACAGAATGAACAGTGGCATCTGCTCCCACAGCAGAAGAACCAGCAGGGAAAGCTAGTGCTGGGCCTCTTCAGCACACAGGCTGCTTTGCAACGGTGTCACCATCATTGCAGTCTCTCCTCGGTTTCATACCTAAAACTCCATTTGAATCCAAATTCTCAGCTGGTCGCTTTCAGTTGCCCAGCAGCACAGTGAGTACAGCACGAACGTTTGGCTTCTGCTCCCACAGCAGAAGAGCCAGGATTGAAAGCTTGTGCTGGACCTGTTCAGCACACAATCACCTTTACATTGGTGCATCCATCGTTGCTTTCACTGCTCCCTTTCATACAGGAAAAGCATTTGAATGGAATCAGTTCAGAGCCTGCTCTCTGCTGGCAGCAACACAGTCAGCACAGAATGAACAGTGGCATCTGCTCCCACAGCAGAAGAACCAGCAGGGAAAGCTAGTGCTGGGCCTCTTCAGCACACAGGCTGCTTTGCAACGGTGTCACCATCATTGCAGTCTCTCCTCGGTTTCATACCTAAAACTCCATTTGAATCCAAATTCTCAGCTGGTCGCTTTCAGTTGCCCAGCAGCACAGTGAGTACAGCACGAACGTTTGGCTTCTGCTCCCACAGCAGAAGAGCCAGGATTGAAAGCTTGTGCTGGACCTGTTCAGCACACAATCACCTTTACATTGGTGCATCCATCGTTGCTTTCACTGCTCCCTTTCATACAGGAAAAGCATTTGAATGGAATCAGTTCAGAGCCTGCTCTCTGCTGCGCAGCAACACTGTCAGCACAGAATGAACAGTGGCATCTGCTCCCACAGCAGAAGAACCAGCAGGGAAAGCTAGTGCTGGGCCTCTTCAGCACACAGGCTGCTTTGCAACGGTGTCACCATCATTGCAGTCTCTCCTCGGTTTCATACCTAAAACTCCATTTGAATCCAAATTCTCAGCTGGTCGCTTTCAGTTGCCCAGCAGCACAGTGAGTACAGCACGAACGTTTGGCTTCTGCTCCCACAGCAGAAGAGCCAGGATTGAAAGCTTGTGCTGGACCTGTTCAGCACACAATCACCTTTACATTGGTGCATCCATCGTTGCTTTCACTGCTCCCTTTCATACAGGAAAAGCATTTGAATGGAATCAGTTCAGAGCCTGCTCTCTGCTGGCAGCAACACTGTCAGCACAGAAAGAACAGTGGCATCTGCTCCCACAGCAGAAGAACCAGCAGGGAAAGCTAGTGCTGGGCCTCTTCAGCACACAGGCTGCTTTGCAACGGTGTCACCATCATTGCAGTCTCTCCTCGGTTTCATACCTAAAACTCCATTTGAATCCAAATTCTCAGCTGGTCGCTTTCAGTTGCCCAGCAGCACAGTGAGTACAGCACGAACGTTTGGCTTCTGCTCCCACAGCAGAAGAGCCAGGATTGAAAGCTTGTGCTGGACCTGTTCAGCACACAATCACCTTTACATTGGTGCATCCATCGTTGCTTTCACTGCTCCCTTTCATACAGGAAAAGCATTTGAATGGAATCAGTTCAGAGCCTGCTCTCTGCTGCGCAGCAACACTGTCAGCACAGAATGAACAGTGGCATCTGCTCCCACAGCAGAAGAACCAGCAGGGAAAGCTAGTGCTGGGCCTCTTCAGCACACAGGCTGCTTTGCAACGGTGTCACCATCATTGCAGTCTCTCCTCGGTTTCATACCTAAAACTCCATTTGAATCCAAATTCTCAGCTGGTCGCTTTCAGTTGCCCAGCAGCACAGTGAGTACAGCACGAACGTTTGGCTTCTGCTCCCACAGCAGAAGAGCCAGGATTGAAAGCTTGTGCTGGACCTGTTCAGCACACAATCACCTTTACATTGGTGCATCCATCGTTGCTTTCACTGCTCCCTTTCATACAGGAAAAGCATTTGAATGGAATCAGTTCAGAGCCTGCTCTCTGCTGGCAGCAACACAGTCAGCACAGAAAGAACAGTGGCATCTGCTCCCACAGCAGAAGAACCAGCAGGGAAAGCTAGTGCTGGGCCTCTTCAGCACACAGGCTGCTTTGCAACGGTGTCACCATCATTGCAGTCTCTCCTCGGTTTCATACCTAAAACTCCATTTGAATCCAAATTCTCAGCTGGTCGCTTTCAGTTGCCCAGCAGCACAGTGAGTACAGCACGAACGTTTGGCTTCTGCTCCCACAGCAGAAGAGCCAGGATTGAAAGCTTGTGCTGGACCTGTTCAGCACACAATCACCTTTACATTGGTGCATCCATCGTTGCTTTCACTGCTCCCTTTCATACAGGAAAAGCATTTGAATGGAATCAGTTCAGAGCCTGCTCTCTGCTGCGCAGCAACACTGTCAGCACAGAATGAACAGTGGCATCTGCTCCCACAGCAGAAGAACCAGCAGGGAAAGCTAGTGCTGGGCCTCTTCAGCACACAGGGAAAGCTAGTGCTGGGCCTCTTCAGCACACAGGCTGCTTTGCAACGGTGTCACCATCATTGCAGTCTCTCCTCGGTTTCATACCTAAAACTCCATTTGAATCCAAATTCTCAGCTGGTCGCTTTCAGTTGCCCAGCAGCACAGTGAGTACAGCACGAACGTTTGGCTTCTGCTCCCACAGCAGAAGAGCCAGGATTGAAAGCTTGTGCTGGACCTGTTCAGCACACAATCACCTTTACATTGGTGCATCCATCGTTGCTTTCACTGCTCCCTTTCATACAGGAAAAGCATTTGAATGGAATCAGTTCAGAGCCTGCTCTCTGCTGCGCAGCAACACTGTCAGCACAGAATGAACAGTGGCATCTGCTCCCACAGCAGAAGAACCAGCAGGGAAAGCTAGTGCTGGGCCTCTTCAGCACACAGGCTGCTTTGCAACGGTGTCACCATCATTGCAGTCTCTCCTCGGTTTCATACCTAAAACTCCATTTGAATCCAAATTCTCAGCTGGTCGCTTTCAGTTGCCCAGCAGCACAGTGAGTACAGCACGAACGTTTGGCTTCTGCTCCCACAGCAGAAGAGCCAGGATTGAAAGCTTGTGCTGGACCTGTTCAGCACACAATCACCTTTACATTGGTGCATCCATCGTTGCTTTCACTGCTCCCTTTCATACAGGAAAAGCATTTGAATGGAATCAGTTCAGAGCCTGCTCTCTGCTGGCAGCAACACAGTCAGCACAGAAAGAACAGTGGCATCTGCTCCCACAGCAGAAGAACCAGCAGGGAAAGCTAGTGCTGGGCCTCTTCAGCACACAGGCTGCTTTGCAACGGTGTCACCATCATTGCAGTCTCTCCTCGGTTTCATACCTAAAACTCCATTTGAATCCAAATTCTCAGCTGGTCGCTTTCAGTTGCCCAGCAGCACAGTGAGTACAGCACGAACGTTTGGCTTCTGCTCCCACAGCAGAAGAGCCAGGATTGAAAGCTTGTGCTGGACCTGTTCAGCACACAATCACCTTTACATTGGTGCATCCATCGTTGCTTTCACTGCTCCCTTTCATACAGGAAAAGCATTTGAATGGAATCAGTTCAGAGCCTGCTCTCTGCTGCGCAGCAACACTGTCAGCACAGAATGAACAGTGGCATCTGCTCCCACAGCAGAAGAACCAGCAGGGAAAGCTAGTGCTGGGCCTCTTCAGCACACAGGCTGCTTTGCAACGGTGTCACCATCATTGCAGTCTCTCCTCGGTTTCATACCTAAAACTCCATTTGAATCCAAATTCTCAGCTGGTCGCTTTCAGTTGCCCAGCAGCACAGTGAGTACAGCACGAACGTTTGGCTTCTGCTCCCACAGCAGAAGAGCCAGGATTGAAAGCTTGTGCTGGACCTGTTCAGCACACAATCACCTTTACATTGGTGCATCCATCGTTGCTTTCACTGCTCCCTTTCATACAGGAAAAGCATTTGAATGGAATCAGTTCAGAGCCTGCTCTCTGCTGGCAGCAACACAGTCAGCACAGAAAGAACAGTGGCATCTGCTCCCACAGCAGAAGAACCAGCAGGGAAAGCTAGTGCTGGGCCTCTTCAGCACACAGGCTGCTTTGCAACGGTGTCACCATCATTGCAGTCTCTCCTCGGTTTCATACCTAAAACTCCATTTGAATCCAAATTCTCAGCTGGTCGCTTTCAGTTGCCCAGCAGCACAGTGAGTACAGCACGAACGTTTGGCTTCTGCTCCCACAGCAGAAGAGCCAGGATTGAAAGCTTGTGCTGGACCTGTTCAGCACACAATCACCTTTACATTGGTGCATCCATCGTTGCTTTCACTGCTCCCTTTCATACAGGAAAAGCATTTGAATGGAATCAGTTCAGAGCCTGCTCTCTGCTGCGCAGCAACACTGTCAGCACAGAAGAACAGTGGCATCTGCTCCCACAGCAGAAGAACCAGCAGGGAAAGCTAGTGCTGGGCCTCTTCAGCACACAGGCTGCTTTGCAACGGTGTCACCATCATTGCAGTCTCTCCTCGGTTTCATACCTAAAACTCCATTTGAATCCAAATTCTCAGCTGGTCGCTTTCAGTTGCCCAGCAGCACAGTGAGTACAGCACGAACGTTTGGCTTCTGCTCCCACAGCAGAAGAGCCAGGATTGAAAGCTTGTGCTGGACCTGTTCAGCACACAATCACCTTTACATTGGTGCATCCATCGTTGCTTTCACTGCTCCCTTTCATACAGGAAAAGCATTTGAATGGAATCAGTTCAGAGCCTGCTCTCTGCTGCGCAGCAACACTGTCAGCACAGAATGAACAGTGGCATCTGCTCCCACAGCAGAAGAACCAGCAGGGAAAGCTAGTGCTGGGCCTCTTCAGCACACAGGCTGCTTTGCAACGGTGTCACCATCATTGCAGTCTCTCCTCGGTTTCATACCTAAAACTCCATTTGAATCCAAATTCTCAGCTGGTCGCTCTCAGTTGCCCAGCAGCACAGTGAGTACAGCACGAACGTTTGGCTTCTGCTCCCACAGCAGAAGAGCCAGGATTGAAAGCTTGTGCTGGACCTGTTCAGCACACAATCACCTTTACATTGGTGCATCCATCGTTGCTTTCACTGCTCCCTTTCATACAGGAAAAGCATTTGAATGGAATCAGTTCAGAGCCTGCTCTCTGCTGCGCAGCAACACTGTCAGCACAGAATGAACAGTGGCATCTGCTCCCACAGCAGAAGAACCAGCAGGGAAAGCTAGTGCTGGGCCTCTTCAGCACACAGGCTGCTTTGCAACGGTGTCACCATCATTGCAGTCTCTCCTCGGTTTCATACCTAAAACTCCATTTGAATCCAAATTCTCAGCTGGTCGCTTTCAGTTGCCCAGCAGCACAGTGAGTACAGCACGAACGTTTGGCTTCTGCTCCCACAGCAGAAGAGCCAGGATTGAAAGCTTGTGCTGGACCTGTTCAGCACACAATCACCTTTACATTGGTGCATCCATCGTTGCTTTCACTGCTCCCTTTCATACAGGAAAAGCATTTGAATGGAATCAGTTCAGAGCCTGCTCTCTGCTGGCAGCAACACTGTCAGCACAGAATGAACAGTGGCATCTGCTCCCACAGCAGAAGAACCAGCAGGGAAAGCTAGTGCTGGGCCTCTTCAGCACACAGGCTGCTTTGCAACGGTGTCACCATCATTGCAGTCTCTCCTCGGTTTCATACCTAAAACTCCATTTGAATCCAAATTCTCAGCTGGTCGCTTTCAGTTGCCCAGCAGCACAGTGAGTACAGCACGAACGTTTGGCTTCTGCTCCCACAGCAGAAGAGCCAGGATTGAAAGCTTGTGCTGGACCTGTTCAGCACACAATCACCTTTACATTGGTGCATCCATCGTTGCTTTCACTGCTCCCTTTCATACAGGAAAAGCATTTGAATGGAATCAGTTCAGAGCCTGCTCTCTGCTGGCAGCAACACTGTCAGCACAGAATGAACAGTGGCATCTGCTCCCACAGCAGAAGAACCAGCAGGGAAAGCTAGTGCTGGGCCTCTTCAGCACACAGGCTGCTTTGCAACGGTGTCACCATCATTGCAGTCTCTCCTCGGTTTCATACCTAAAACTCCATTTGAATCCAAATTCTCAGCTGGTCGCTATCAGTTGCCCAGCAGCACAGTGAGTACAGCACGAACGTTTGGCTTCTGCTCCCACAACAGAAGAGCCAGGATTGAAAGCTTGTGCTGGACCTGTTCAGCACACAATCACCTTTACATTGGTGCATCCATCGTTGCTTTCACTGCTCCCTTTCATACAGGAAAAGCATTTGAATGGAATCAGTTCAGAGCCTGCTCTCTGCTGGCAGCAACACAGTCAGCACAGAAAGAACAGTGGCATCTGCTCCCACAGCAGAAGAACCAGCAGGGAAAGCTAGTGCTGGGCCTCTTCAGCACACAGGCTGCTTTGCAACGGTGTCACCATCATTGCAGTCTCTCCTCGGTTTCATACCTAAAACTCCATTTGAATCCAAATTCTCAGCTGGTCGCTCTCAGTTGCCCAGCAGCACAGTGAGTACAGCACGAACGTTTGGCTTCTGCTCCCACAGCAGAAGAGCCAGGATTGAAAGCTTGTGCTGGACCTGTTCAGCACACAATCACCTTTACATTGGTGCATCCATCGTTGCTTTCACTGCTCCCTTTCATACAGGAAAAGCATTTGAATGGAATCAGTTCAGAGCCTGCTCTCTGCTGCGCAGCAACACTGTCAGCACAGAATGAACAGTGGCATCTGCTCCCACAGCAGAAGAACCAGCAGGGAAAGCTAGTGCTGGGCCTCTTCAGCACACAGGCTGCTTTGCAACGGTGTCACCATCATTGCAGTCTCTCCTCGGTTTCATACCTAAAACTCCATTTGAATCCAAATTCTCAGCTGGTCGCTCTCAGTTGCCCAGCAGCACAGTGAGTACAGCACGAACGTTTGGCTTCTGCTCCCACAGCAGAAGAGCCAGGATTGAAAGCTTGTGCTGGACCTGTTCAGCACACAATCACCTTTACATTGGTGCATCCATCGTTGCTTTCACTGCTCCCTTTCATACAGGAAAAGCATTTGAATGGAATCAGTTCAGAGCCTGCTCTCTGCTGGCAGCAACACAGTCAGCACAGAAAGAACAGTGGCATCTGCTCCCACAGCAGAAGAACCAGCAGGGAAAGCTAGTGCTGGGCCTCTTCAGCACACAGGCTGCTTTGCAACGGTGTCACCATCATTGCAGTCTCTCCTCGGTTTCATACCTAAAACTCCATTTGAATCCAAATTCTCAGCTGGTCGCTTTCAGTTGCCCAGCAGCACAGTGAGTACAGCACGAACGTTTGGCTTCTGCTCCCACAGCAGAAGAGCCAGGATTGAAAGCTTGTGCTGGACCTGTTCAGCACACAATCACCTTTACATTGGTGCATCCATCGTTGCTTTCACTGCTCCCTTTCATACAGGAAAAGCATTTGAATGGAATCAGTTCAGAGCCTGCTCTCTGCTGGCAGCAACACAGTCAGCACAGAAAGAACAGTGGCATCTGCTCCCACAGCAGAAGAACCAGCAGGGAAAGCTAGTGCTGGGCCTCTTCAGCACACAGGCTGCTTTGCAACGGTGTCACCATCATTGCAGTCTCTCCTCGGTTTCATACCTAAAACTCCATTTGAATCCAAATTCTCAGCTGGTCGCTCTCAGTTGCCCAGCAGCACAGTGAGTACAGCACGAACGTTTGGCTTCTGCTCCCACAGCAGAAGAGCCAGGATTGAAAGCTTGTGCTGGACCTGTTCAGCACACAATCACCTTTACATTGGTGCATCCATCGTTGCTTTCACTGCTCCCTTTCATACAGGAAAAGCATTTGAATGGAATCAGTTCAGAGCCTGCTCTCTGCTGCGCAGCAACACAGTCAGCACAGAATGAACAGTGGCATCTGCTCCCACAGCAGAAGAACCAGCAGGGAAAGCTAGTGCTGGGCCTCTTCAGCACACAGGCTGCTTTGCAACGGTGTCACCATCATTGCAGTCTCTCCTCGGTTTCATACCTAAAACTCCATTTGAATCCAAATTCTCAGCTGGTCGCTCTCAGTTGCCCAGCAGCACAGTGAGTACAGCACGAACGTTTGGCTTCTGCTCCCACAGCAGAAGAGCCAGGATTGAAAGCTTGTGCTGGACCTGTTCAGCACACAATCACCTTTACATTGGTGCATCCATCGTTGCTTTCACTGCTCCCTTTCATACAGGAAAAGCATTTGAATGGAATCAGTTCAGAGCCTGCTCTCTGCTGGCAGCAACACTGTCAGCACAGAAAGAACAGTGGCATCTGCTCCCACAGCAGAAGAACCAGCAGGGAAAGCTAGTGCTGGGCCTCTTCAGCACACAGGCTGCTTTGCAACGGTGTCACCATCATTGCAGTCTCTCCTCGGTTTCATACCTAAAACTCCATTTGAATCCAAATTCTCAGCTGGTCGCTTTCAGTTGCCCAGCAGCACAGTGAGTACAGCACGAACGTTTGGCTTCTGCTCCCACAGCAGAAGAGCCAGGATTGAAAGCTTGTGCTGGACCTGTTCAGCACACAATCACCTTTACATTGGTGCATCCATCGTTGCTTTCACTGCTCCCTTTCATACAGGAAAAGCATTTGAATGGAATCAGTTCAGAGCCTGCTCTCTGCTGGCAGCAACACAGTCAGCACAGAAAGAACAGTGGCATCTGCTCCCACAGCAGAAGAACCAGCAGGGAAAGCTAGTGCTGGGCCTCTTCAGCACACAGGCTGCTTTGCAACGGTGTCACCATCATTGCAGTCTCTCCTCGGTTTCATACCTAAAACTCCATTTGAATCCAAATTCTCAGCTGGTCTCTCTCAGCTGCAGCAGCACAGTGAGTACAGCACGAACGTTTGGCTTCTGCTCCCACAGCAGAAGAGCCAGGATTGAAAGCTTGTGCTGGACCTGTTCAGCACACAATCACCTTTACATTGGTGCATCCATCGTTGCTTTCACTGCTCCCTTTCATACAGGAAAAGCATTTGAATGGAATCAGTTCAGAGCCTGCTCTCTGCTGGCAGCAACACAGTCAGCACAGAAAGAACAGTGGCATCTGCTCCCACAGCAGAAGAACCAGCAGGGAAAGCTAGTGCTGGGCCTCTTCAGCACACAGGCTGCTTTGCAACGGTGTCACCATCATTGCAGTCTCTCCTCGGTTTCATACCTAAAACTCCATTTGAATCCAAATTCTCAGCTGGTCGCTTTCAGTTGCCCAGCAGCACAGTGAGTACAGCACGAACGTTTGGCTTCTGCTCCCACAGCAGAAGAGCCAGGATTGAAAGCTTGTGCTGGACCTGTTCAGCACACAATCACCTTTACATTGGTGCATCCATCGTTGCTTTCACTGCTCCCTTTCATACAGGAAAAGCATTTGAATGGAATCAGTTCAGAGCCTGCTCTCTGCTGCGCAGCAACACTGTCAGCACAGAATGAACAGTGGCATCTGCTCCCACAGCAGAAGAACCAGCAGGGAAAGCTAGTGCTGGGCCTCTTCAGCACACAGGCTGCTTTGCAACGGTGTCACCATCATTGCAGTCTCTCCTCGGTTTCATACCTAAAACTCCATTTGAATCCAAATTCTCAGCTGGTCGCTTCAGTTGCCCCTAGTGCTGGGCCTCTTCAGCACACAGGCTGCTTTGCAACGGTGTCACCATCATTGCAGTCTCTCCTCGGTTTCATACCTAAAAGTCCATTTGAATCCAAATTCTCAGCTGGTCGCTCTCAGCTGCCCAGCAGCACAGTGAGTACAGCACGAATGTTTGGCTTCT
>NW_026914889.1:0-12466 GCF_034315485.1 Pezoporus occidentalis
CCTGCTGGTTCTTTGCTGTGGGAGCAGATGCCACTGTTCATTCTGTGCTGACTGTGTTGCTGCGCAGCAGAGAGCAGGCTCTGAACTGATTCCATTCAAATGCTTTTCCTGTATGAAAGGGAGCAGTGAAAGCAACGATGGATGCACCAATGTAAAGGTGATTGTGTGCTGAACAGGTCCAGCACAAGCTTTCAATCCTGGCTCTTCTGCTGTGGGAGCAGAAGCCAAACGTTCGTGCTGTACTCACTGTGCTGCTGGGCAGCTGAGAGCGACCAGCTGAGAATTTGGATTCAAATGGAGTTTTAGGTATGAAACCGAGGAGAGACTGCAATGATGGTGACACCGTTGCAAAGCAGCCTGTGTGCTGAAGAGGCCCAGCACTAGCTTTCCCTGCTGGTTCTTCTGCTGTGGGAGCAGATGCCACTGTTCATTCTGTGCTGACTGTGTTGCTGCGCAGCAGAGAGCAGGCTCTGAACTGATTCCATTCAAATGCTTTTCCTGTATGAAAGGGAGCAGTGAAAGCAACGATGGATGCACCAATGTAAAGGTGATTGTGTGCTGAACAGGTCCAGCACAAGCTTTCAATCCTGGCTCTTCTGCTGTGGGAGCAGAAGCCAAACGTTCGTGCTGTACTCACTGTGCTGCCTGCAGCTGAGAGAGACCAGCTGAGAATTTGGATTCAAATGGACTTTTAGGTATGAAACCGAGGAGAGACTGCAATGATGGTGACACCGTTGCAAAGCAGCCTGTGTGCTGAAGAGGCCCAGCACTAGCTTTCCCTGCTGGTTCTTCTGCTGTGGGAGCAGATGCCACTGTTCATTCTGTGCTGACTGTGTTGCTGCCAGCAGAGAGCAGGCTCTGAACTGATTCCATTCAAATGCTTTTCCTGTATGAAAGGGAGCAGTGAAAGCAACGATGGATGCACCAATGTAAAGGTGATTGTGTGCTGAACAGGTCCAGCACAAGCTTTCAATCCTGGCTCTTCTGCTGTGGGAGCAGAAGCCAAACGTTCGTGCTGTACTCACTGTGCTGCTGCAGCTGAGAGCGACCAGCTGAGAATTTGGATTCAAATGGAGTTTTAGGTATGAAACCGAGGAGAGACTGCAATGATGGTGACACCGTTGCAAAGCAGCCTGTGTGCTGAAGAGGCCCAGCACTAGCTTTCCCTGCTGGTTCTTCTGCTGTGGGAGCAGATGCCACTGTTCATTCTGTGCTGACTGTGTTGCTGCCAGCAGAGAGCAGGCTCTGAACTGATTCCATTCAAATGCTTTTCCTGTATGAAAGGGAGCAGTGAAAGCAACGATGGATGCACCAATGTAAAGGTGATTGTGTGCTGAACAGGTCCAGCACAAGCTTTCAATCCTGGCTCTTCTGCTGTGGGAGCAGAAGCCAAACGTTCGTGCTGTACTCACTGTGCTGCCTGCAGCTGAGAGCTACCAGCTGAGAATTTGGATTCAAATGGACTTTTAGGTATGAAACCGAGGAGAGACTGCAATGATGGTGACACCGTTGCAAAGCAGCCTGTGTGCTGAAGTGGCCCAGCACTAGCTTTCCCTGCTGGTTCTTCTGCTGTGGGAGCAGATGCCACTGTTCATTCTGTGCTGACTGTGTTGCTGCCAGCAGAGAGCAGGCTCTGAACTGATTCCATTCAAATGCTTTTCCTGTTATGAAAGGGAGCAGTGAAAGCAACGATGGATGCACCAATGTAAAGGTGATTGTGTGCTGAACAGGTCCAGCACAAGCTTTCAATCCTGGCCCTTCTGCTGTGGGAGCAGAATCCAAACGTTCGTGCTGTACTCACTGTGCTGCTGGGCAGCTGAAAGCGACCAGCTGAGAATTTGGATTCAAATGGAGTTTTAGGTATGAAACCGAGGAGAGACTGCAATGATGGTGACACCGTTGCAAAGCAGCCTGTGTGCTGAAGAGGCCCAGCACTAGCTTTCCCTGCTGGTTCTTCTGCTGTGGGAGCAGATGCCACTGTTCATTCTGTGCTGACTGTGTTGCTGCCAGCAGAGAGCAGGCTCTGAACTGATTCCATTCAAATGCTTTTCCTGTATGAAAGGGAGCAGTGAAAGCAACGATGGATGCACCAATGTAAAGGTGATTGTGTGCTGAACAGGTCCAGCACAAGCTTTCAATCCTGGCTCTTCTGCTGTGGGAGCAGAAGCCAAACGTTCGTGCTGTACTCACTGTGCTGCTGGGCAGCTGAGAGCGACCAGCTGAGAATTTGGATTCAAATGGACTTTTAGGTATGAAACCGAGGAGAGACTGCAATGATGGTGACACCGTTGCAAAGCAGCCTGTGTGCTGAAGAGGCCCAGCACTAGCTTTCCCTGCTGGTTCTTCTGCTGTGGGAGCAGATGCCACTGTTCATTCTGTGCTGACTGTGTTGCTGCCAGCAGAGAGCAGGCTCTGAACTGATTCCATTCAAATGCTTTTCCTGTATGAAAGGGAGCAGTGAAAGCAACGATGGATGCACCAATGTAAAGGTGATTGTGTGCTGAACAGGTCCAGCACAAGCTTTCAATCCTGGCTCTTCGGCTGTGGGAGCAGAAGCCAAACGTTCGTGCTGTACTCACTGTGCTGCCTGCAGCTGAGAGAGACCAGCTGAGAATTTGGATTCAAATGGAGTTTTACGTATGAAACCGAGGAGAGACTGCAATGAGGGTGACACCGTTGCAAAGCAGCCTGTGTGCTGAGAGGGGCCCAGCATCAGCTTTCCCGCTGGTTCTTCTGCTGTGGGAGCAGATGCCACTGTTCATTCTGTGCTGACTGTGTTGCTGCCAGCAGAGAGGAGGCTCCTAACTGATTCCATTCAAATGCTTTTCCTGTTTGAAAGGGAGCAGTGAAAGCAACGATGCATGCACCAATGTAAAGGTGATTGTGTGCTGAACAGGTCCAGCACAAGCTTTCAATCCTGGCCCTTCTGCTGTGGGAGCAGAAGCCAAACGTTTGTGCTGTACTCACTGTGCTGCCTGCAGCTGAGAGCTACCAGCTGAGAATTTGGATTCAAATGGACTTTTAGGTATGAAACCGAGGAGAGACTGCAATGATGGTGACACGTTCAAAGCAGCCTGTGTGCTGAAGTGGCCCAGCACTAGCTTTCCCTGCTGGTTCTTCTGCTGTGGGAGCAGATGCCACTGTTGATTCTGTGCTGACTGTGTTGCTGCCAGCATAGAGCAGGCTCTGACTGATTCCATTCAAATGCTTTTCCTGTATGAAAGGGAGCAGTGAAAGCAACGATGGATGCACCAATGTAAAGGTGATTGTGTGCTGAACAGGTCGAGCACAAGCTTTCAATCCTGGCTCTTCTGCTGTGGGAGCAGAGGCCAAACGTTCGTGCTGTACTCACTGTGCTGCCTGCACCAGAGAGCGACCAGCTGAGAATTTGGATTCAAATGGACTTTTAGGTCTGAAACCGAGGAGAGACTGCAATGATGGTGACACCGTTGCAAAGCAGCCTGTGTGCTGAAGTGGCCCAGCACTAGCTTTCCCTGCTGGTTCTTCTGCTGTGGGAGCAGATGCCACTGTTCATTCTGTTGCTGACTGTGTTGCTGCCAGCAGAGAGCAGGCTCTGAACTGATTCCATTCAAATGCTTTTCCTGTATGAAAGGGAGCAGTGAAAGCACGAGTGGGATGCGCCGATGTAAAGGTGATTGTGTGCTGAACGGGTCCAGCACAAGCTTTCAATCCTGGCTCTTCTGCTGTGGGAGCAGAAGCCAAACGTTCGTGCTGTACTCACTGTGCTGCCTGCAGCTGAAAGCGACCAGCTGAGAATTTGGATTCAAATGGAGTTTTAGGTATGAAACCGAGGAGAGACTGCAATGATGGTGACACCGTTGCAAAGCAGCCTGTGTGAGAGAGGCCCAGGACTAGCTTTCCCTGCTGGTTCTTCTGCTGTGGGAGCAGATGCCACTGTTCTTTCTGCCACTGTGTTCCTTCAGCAGCAGAGAGCAGGCTCTGAACTGATTCCATTCAAATGCTTTTCCTGTATGAAAGGGAGCAGTGAAAGCAACGATGGATGCACCAATGTAAAGGTGATCGTGTGCTGAACAGGTCCAGCACAAGCTTTCAATCCTGGCTCTTCTGCTGTGGGAGCAGAAAAGTTAAAAATGTTCCGTGCTGTACTCACTGTGCTGCTGGGCAGCTGAAAGCGACCAGCTGAGAATTTGGATTCAAATGGACTTTTAGGTATGAACCGAGGAGAGACTGCAATGATGGTGACACCGTTGCCAAGCAGCCTGTGTGCTGAAGAGGCCCAGCACTAGCTTTCCCTGCTGGTTCTTCTGCTGTGGGAGCAGATGCCACTGTTCATTCTGTGCTGACAGTGTTGCTGCGCAGCAGAGAGCAGCTCTGAACTGATTCCATTCAAATGCTTTTCCTGTATGAAAGGGAGCAGTGAAAGCAACGATGGATGCACCAATGTAAAGGTGATTGTGTGCTGAACAGGTCCAGCACAAGCTTTCAATCCTGGCCCTTCTGCTGGGGGAGCAGAAGCCAAACGTTCGTGCTGTACTCACTGTGCTGCCTGCAGCTGAGAGAGACCAGCTGAGAATTTGGATTCAAATGGAGTTTTAGGTATGAAACCGAGGAGAGACTGCAATGATGGTGACACCGTTGCAAAGCAGCCTGTGAGCAGCCCCAGCACTGAAGTCTTTCCCTGCTGGTTCTTCTGCTGAGGGAGCAGATGCCACTGTTCATTCTGTGCTGACTGTGTTGCTGAGCAGCAGAGAGCAGGCTCTGAACTGATTCCATTCAAATGCTTTTCCTGTTTGAAAGGGAGCAGTGAAAGCAACGATGGATGCACCAATGTAAAGGTGATTGTGTGCTGAACAGGTCCAGCACAAGCTTTCAATCCTGGCCTGCTGGGGGAGCAGAAGCCAAACGTTCGTGCTGTACTCACTGTCCTCCTGCAGCTGAGCGACCAGCTGAGAATTTGGATTCAAATGGACTTTTAGGTATGAAACCGAGGAGAGACTGCAATGATGGTGACACCGTTACTCAAAGCAGCCTGCTGAAGTCACCCAGCAGCTTAGCTTTCCCTGCTGGTCTGCTGTGGGAGCAGATGCCACTGTTCATTCTGTGCTGACTGTGTTGCTGCCAGCAGAGAGCAGGCTCTGAACTGATTCCATTCAAATGCTTTTCCTTCAAAAGGGAGCAGTGAAAGCAACGATGGATGCACCAATGTAAAGGTGATTGTGTCTGAACAGGTCCAGGCACAAGCTTTCAATCCTGGCTCTTCTGCTCTGGGAGCAGAAGCCAAACGTTCATGCTGTACTCACTGTGCTGCCTGCAGCTGAGAGCTACCAGCTGAGAATTTGGATTCAAATGGAGTTTTACGTATGAAACCGAGGAGAGACTGCAATGATGGTGACACCGTTGCAAAGCAGCCTGTGTGCTGAAGTGGCCCAGCACTAGCTTTCCCTTTGCTGGTTCTTCTGCTGTGGGAGCAGATGCCACTGTTCATTCTGTGCTGACTGTGTTGCTGCCAGCAGAGAGCAGGCTCTGAACTGATTCCATTCAAATGCTTTTCCCGTATGAAAGGGAGCAGTGAAAGCAACGATGGATGCACCAATGTAAAGGTGATTGTGTGCTGAACAGGTCCAGCACCAGCTTTCAATCCTGGCCCTTCTGCTGTGGGAGCAGAAGCCAAACGTTCGTGCTGTACTCACTGTGCTGCCTGCAGCTGAGAGAGACCAGCTGAGAATTTGGATTCAAATGGACTTTTAGGTATGAAACCGAGGAGAGACTGCAATGATGGTGACACCGTTGCAAAGCAGCCTGTGTGCAGAACAGGCCCAGCACTAGCTTTCCCTGCTGGTTCTTCTGCTGTGGGAGCAGATGCCACTGTTCATTCTGTGCTGACTGTGTTGCTGCCAGCAGAGAGCAGGCTCTGAACTGATTCCATTCAAATGCTTTTCCTGTGAAAAGGGAGCAGTGAAAGCAACGATGGATGCACCAATGTAAAGGTGATTGTGTGCTGAACGGGTCCAGCACAAGCTTTCAATCCTGGCTCTTCTGCTGTGGGAGCAGAAGCCAAACGTTCGTGCTGTACTCACTGTGCTGCTGAGAGCACAGCTGAGATTAGTTCAAAGGGAGTTTTAGGTATGAAACCGAGGAGAGACTGCAATGATGGTGACACCGTTGCAAAGCAGCCTGTGTGCTGAAGAGCCCCAGCACTAGCTTTCCCTGCTGGTTCTTCTGCTGTGGGAGCAGATGCCACTGTTCATTCTGTGCTGTGTTGCTGCGCAGCAGAGAGTAGGCTCTGAACTGATTCCATTCAAATGCTTTTCCTGTATGAAAGGAGCAGTGAGAGCAACTATGGATGCACCAATGTAAAGGTGATTGTGTGCTGAACAGGTCCAGCACAAGCTTTGGATAGCTGCTGGCAGCAGATGCCACTGTTCTTTCTGTGCTGACTGTGCAGGAGAGCAGAACTGATTCCATTCAACGTTCGTGCTGTACTCACTGTGCTGCTGCAGAAGCCAAAGCTGTGAGAAAGCGACCAGCTGAGAATTTGGATTCAAATGGACTTTTAGGTATGAAACCGAGGAGAGACTGCAATGATGGTGACACCGTTGCAAAGCAGCCTGTGTGCTGAAGAGGCCCAGCACTAGCTTTCCCTGCTGGTTCTTCTGCTGTGGGAGCAGATGCCACTGTTCTTTCTGTGCTGACTGTGTTGCTGCCAGCAGAGAGCAGGCTCTGAACTGATTCCATTCAAATGCTTTTCCTGTATGAAAGGGAGCAGTGAAAGCAACGATGGATGCACCAATGTAAAGGTGATTGTGTGCTGAACAGGTCCAGCACAAGCTTTCAATCCTGGCTCTTCTGTTGTGGGAGCAGAAGCCAAACGTTCGTGCTGTACTCACTGTGCTGCTGGGCAACTGAAAGCGACCAGCTGAGAATTTGGATTCAAATGGAGTTTTCCGTATGAAACCGAGGAGAGACTGCAATGATGGTGACACCGTTGCAAAGCAGCCTGTGTGCTGAAGAGGCCCAGCACTAGCTTTCCCTGCTGGTTCTTCTGCTGTGGGAGCAGATGCCACTGTTCATTCTGTGCTGACTGTGTTGCTGTGCAGCAGAGAGCAGGCTCTGAACTGATTCCATTCAAATGCTTTTCCTGTATGAAAGGGAGCAGTGAAAGCAACGATGGATGCACCAATGTAAAGGTGATTGTGTGCTGAACAGGTCCAGCACAAGCTTTCAATCCTGGCTCTTCTGCTGTGGGAGCAGAAGCCAAACGTTCGTGCTGTACTCACTGTGCTGCCTGCAGCTGAGAGAGACCAGCTGAGAATTTGGATTCAAATGGACTTTTAGGTATGAAACCGAGGAGAGACTGCAATGATGGTGACACCGTTGCAAAGCAGCCTGTGTGCTGAAGAGGCCCAGCACTAGCTTTCCCTGCTGGTTCTTCTGCTGTGGGAGCAGATGCCACTGTTCTTTCTGTGCTGACTGTGTTGCTGCCAGCAGAGAGCAGGCTCTGAACTGATTCCATTCAAATGCTTTTCCTGTATGAAAAGGGAGCAGTGAAAGCAACGATGGATGCACCAATGTAAAGGTGATTGTGTGCTGAACAGGTCCAGCACAAGCTTTCAATCCTGGCTCTTCTGCTGTGGGAGCAGAAGCCAAACGTTCGTGCTGTACTCACTGTGCTGCTGGGCAGCTGAAGCGACCAGCTGAGAATTTGGATTCAAATGGAGTTTTAGGTATGAAACCGAGGAGAGACTGCAATGATGGTGACACCGTTGCAAAGCAGCCTGTGTGCTGAAGAGCCCCAGCACTAGCTTTCCCTGCTGGTTCTTCTGCTGTGGGAGCAGATGCCACTGTTCATTCTGTGCTGACTGTGTTGCTGCCAGCAGAGAGCAGGCTCTGAACTGATTCCATTCAAATGCTTTTCCTGTATGAAAGGGAGCAGTGAAAGCAACGATGGATGCACCAATGTAAAGGTGATTGTGTGCTGAACAGGTCCAGCACAAGCTTTCAGATCCTGGCTCTTCTGCTGTGGGAGCAGAAGCCAAACGTTCGTGCTGTACTCACTGTGCTGCCTGCAGCTGAGAGAGACCAGCTGAGAATTTGGATTCAAATGGAGTTTTAGGTATGAAACCGAGGAGAGATTGCAATGATGGTGACACCGTTGCAAAGCAGCCTGTGTGCTGAAGAGGCCCAGCACTAGCTTTCCCTGCTGGTTCTTCTGCTGTGGAGCAGATGCCACTGTTCATTCTGTGTGACTGTGTTGCTGCCAGCAGAGAGCAGGCTCTGAACTGATTCCATTCAAATGCTTTTCCTGTATGAAAGGGAGCAGTGAAAGCAACGATGGATGCACCAATGTAAAGGTGATTGTGTGCTGAACAGGTCCAGCACAAGCTTTCAATCCTGGCTCTTTTGCTGGGGGAGCAGAAGCCAAACGTTCGTGCTGTACTCACTGTGCTGCTGGGCAGCTGAGAGAGACCAGCTGAGAATTTGGATTCAAATGGAGTTTTAGGTATGAAAACGAGGAGAGACTGCAATGATGGTGACACCGTTGCAAAGCAGCCTGTGTGCTGAAGAGGCCCAGCACTAGCTTTCCCTGCTGGTTCTTCTGCTGTGGGAGCAGATGCCACTGTTGATTCTGTGCTGACTGTGTTGCTGCCAGCAGAGAGCAGGCTCTGAACTGATTCCATTCAAATGCTTTTCCTGTATGAAAGGGAGCAGTGAAAGCAACGATGGATGCACCAATGTAAAGGTGATTGTGTGCTGAACAGGTCCAGCACAAGCTTTCAATCCTGGCTCTTCTGCTGTGGGAGCAGAAGCCAAACGTTCGTGCTGTACTCACTGTGCTGCTGCAGCTGAGAGCGACCAGCTGAGAATTTGGATTCAAATGGAGTTTTAGGTATGAAACCGAGGAGAGACTGCAATGATGGTGACACCGTTGCAAAGCAGCCTGTGTGCTGAAGAGGCCCAGCACTAGCTTTCCCTGCTGGTTCTTCTGCTGTGGGAGCAGATGCCACTGTTCATTCTGTGCTGACTGTGTTGCTGCGCAGCAGAGAGCAGGCTCTGAACTGATTCCATTCAAATGCTTTTCCTGTATGAAAGGGAGCAGTGAAAGCAACGATGGATGCACCAATGTAAAGGTGATTGTGTGCTGAACAGGTCCAGCACCAGCTTTCCCTCCTGGCTCTTCTGCTGTGGGAGCAGAGGCCAAACGTTCGTGCTGTACTCACTGTGCTGCCTGCAGCTGAGAGAGACCAGCTGAGAATTTGGATTCAAATGGAGTTTTACGTATGAAACCGAGGAGAGACTGCAATGATGGTGACACCGTTGCAAAGCAGCCTGTGTGCTGAAGAGGCCCAGCACTAGCTTTCCCTGCTGGTTCTTCTGCTGTGGGAGCAGATGCCACTGTTCATTCTGTGCTGACTGTGTTGCTGCCAGCAGAGAGCAGGCTCTGAACTGATTCCATTCAAATGCTTTTCCTGTATAAAAGGGAGCAGTGAAAGCAACGATGGATGCACCAATGTAAAGGTGATTGTGTGCTGAACGGGTCCAGCACAAGCTTTCAATCCTGGCCCTTCTG
The DNA here is from genome assembly GCF_034315485.1 of Pezoporus occidentalis. Lineage (NCBI taxonomy): Eukaryota > Metazoa > Chordata > Aves > Psittaciformes > Psittacidae > Pezoporus > Pezoporus occidentalis. The sequence continues at coordinate 9,551 of NW_026914889.1, forward strand.
CTGTGGGAGCAGAGGCCAAACGTTCGTGCTGTACTCACTGTGCTGCCTGCAGCTGAGGGACCAGCTGAGAATTTGGATTCAAATGGACTTTTAGGTATGAAACCGAGGAGAGACTGCAATGATGGTGACACCGTTGCAAAAGCAGCCTGTGTGCTGAAGAGGCCCAGCACTAGCTTTCCCTGCTGGTTCTTCTGCTGTGGGAGCAGATGCCACTGTTCATTCTGTGCTGACTGTGTTGCTGCCAGCAGAGAGCAGGCTCCTAACTGATTCCATTCAAATGCTTTTCCTGTATGAAAGGGAGCAGTGAAAGCAACGATGGATGCACCAATGTAAAGGTGATTGTGTGCTGAACAGGTCCAGCACAAGCTTTCAATCCTGGCTCTTCTGCTGTGGGAGCAGGAAGCCAACGTTCGTGCTGTACTCACTGTGCTGCCTGCAGCTGAAAGACCAGCTGAGAATTTGGATTCAAATGGAGTTTTAGGTATGAAACCGAGAGAGACTGCAATGATGGTGACACCGTTGCAAAGCAGCCTGTGTGCTGAAGAGGCCCAGCACTAGCTTTCCCTGCTGGTTCTTCTGCTGTGGGAGCAGATGCCACTGTTCATTCTGTGCTGACTGTGTTGCTGCCAGCAGAGAGCAGGCTCTGAACTGATTCCATTCAAATGCTTTTCCTGTATGAAAGGGAGCAGTGAAAGCAACGATGGATGCACCAATGTAAAGGTGATTGTGTGCTGAACAGGTCCAGCACAAGCTTTCAATCCTGGCTCTTCTGCTGTGGGAGCAGAAGCCAAACGTTCGTGCTGTACTCAGTGTGCTGCTGGGCAACTGAAAGCGACCAGCTAAGAATTTGGATTCAAATGGAGTTTTAGGTATGAAACCGAGGAGAGACTGCAATGATGGTGACACCGTTGCAAAGCAGCCTGTGTGCTGAAGAGGCCCAGCACTAGCTTTCCCTGCTGGTTCTTCTGCTGTGGGAGCAGATGCCACTGTTCATTCTGTGCTGACTGTGTTGCTGCGCAGCAGAGAGCAGGCCTGGCCCTTCTGCTGTGGGAGCAGAAGCCAAACGTTCGTGCTGTACTCACTGTGCTGCCTGCAGCTGAGAGCTACCAGCTGAGAATTTGGATTCAAATGGACTTTTAGGTATGAAACCGAGGAGAGACTGCAATGATGGTGACACCGTTGCAAAGCAGCCTGTGTGCTGAAGTGGCCCAGCACTAGCTTTCCCTGCTGGTTCTTCTGCTGTGGGAGCAGATGCCACTGTTCATTCTGTGCTGACTGTGTTGCTGCCAGCAGAGAGCAGGCTCTGAACTGATTCCATTCAAATGCTTTTCCTGTATGAAAGGGAGCAGTGAAAGCAACGATGGATGCACCAATGTAAAGGTGATTGTGTGCTGAACAGGTCCAGCACAAGCTTTCAATCCTGGCTCTTCTGCTGTGGGAGCAGAAGCCAAACGTTCGTGCTGTACTCACTGTGCTGCTGGGCAGCTGAAAGCGACCAGCTGAGAATTTGGATTCAAATGGACTTTTAGGTATGAAACCGAGGAGAGACTGCAATGATGGTGACACCGTTGCAAAGCAGCCTGTGTGCTGAAGAGGCCCAGCACTAGCTTTCCCTGCTGGTTCTTCTGCTGTGGGAGCAGATGCCACTGTTCATTCTGTGCTGACTGTGTTGCTGCCAGCAGAGAGCAGGCTCTGAACTGATTCCATTCAAATGCTTTTCCTGTATGAAAGGGAGCAGTGAAAGCAACGATGGATGCACCAATGTAAAGGTGATTGTGTGCTGAACGGGTCCAGCACAAGCTTTCAATCCTGGCTCTTCTGCTGTGGGAGCAGAAGCCAAACGTTCGTGCTGTACTCACTGTGCTGCTGGGCAGCTGAAAGCGACCAGCTGAGAATTTGGATTCAAATGGAGTTTTAGGTATGAAACCGAGGAGAGACTGCAATGATGGTGACACCGTTGCAAAGCAGCCTGTGTGCTGAAGAGGCCCAGCACTAGCTTTCCCTGCTGGTTCTTCTGCTGTGGGAGCAGATGCCACTGTTCATTCTGTGCTGACTGTGTTGCTGAGCAGCAGAGAGCAGGCTCTGAACTGATTCCATTCAAATGCTTTTCCTGTATGAAAGGGAGCAGTGAAAGCAACGATGGATGCACCAATGTAAAGGTGATTGTGTGCTGAACAGGTCCAGCACAAGCTTTCAATCCTGGCTCTTCTGCTGTGGGAGCAGAAGCCAAACGTTCGTGCTGTACTCACTGTGCTGCCTGCAGCTGAGAGAGACCAGCTGAGAGTTTGGATTCAAATGGACTTTTAGGTATGAAACCGAGGAGAGACTGCAATGATGGTGACACCGTTGCAAAGCAGCCTGTGTGCTGAAGAGGCCCAGCACTAGCTTTCCCTGCTGGTTCTTCTGCTGTGGGAGCAGATGCCACTGTTCATTCTGCGCTGACTGTGTTGCTGAGCAGCAGAGAGCAGGCTCTGAACTGATTCCATTCAAATGCTTTTCCTGTATGAAAGGGAGCAGTGAAAGCAACGATGGATGCACCAATGTAAAGGTGATTGTGTGCTGAACAGGTCCAGCACAAGCTTTCAATCCTGGCTCTTCTGCTGTGGGAGCAGAAGCCAAACGTTCGTGCTGTACTCACTGTGCTGCCTGCAGCTGAGAGAGACCAGCTGAGAATTTGGATTCAAATGGACTTTTAGGTATGAAACCGAGGAGAGACTGCAATGATGGTGACACCGTTGCAAAGCAGCCTGTGTGCTGAAGAGGCCCAGCACTAGCTTTCCCTGCTGGTTCTTCTGCTGTGGGAGCAGATGCCACTGTTCATTCTGTGCTGACTGTGTTGCTGAGCAGCAGAGAGCAGAAAGCAACGATGGATGCACCAATGTAAAGGTGATTGTGTGCTGAACAGTGAAAGCAACG
>NW_026914890.1:0-5702 GCF_034315485.1 Pezoporus occidentalis
AATAAAACAAATTGTGTACATGTATATAAGTAAAGTACAGATGACAATTAGCAGTGCATCCAATCAATACTGCATAGAGAGACCAGAGACTTAGAAGAAAGACATCACCAGTCATCATCAAACCATCCTCCAGGCCCACACTTCAGCTGGGAAGCCCCATTGCAGCCATTGCCGGGGGACTCAGGTAATCAGGAAAGTTCCTACGAAGTCCATCCACACATAGGTGAGGCCTCGGAGTCAGCTACAAGAGGCTCCTGCTTTTGTACCCTTAGAAACACAAGGGGCTTTATGCCAGCTCTGCCACTGTTTACTCGTGGGCCCGTGCAGTTCCTCATCATCTCAGTGTTGGTCGCACTGACAGCATTGGCCAGGTGGCCCAGCGTGCCCAAGCAGGAAGCTCATAGGAGAGCTGCACCCTCATGGTTTCCTGCCTCTTTCTGACAAACAGTCACCATGAACATACACACATGGACTCTGCCAAATACACTGTGAAAAACCCACACTGTGTTGTCTCTCAATCAGGAGAGGGAATCGACTCTCAGCGAGGTTCCCATCCGTTACACAGTCACAGCGAAAATGGAGATAAGAAAAATAATGTAAAAGAATATTTTCTTTTCACAAAATAATGGAAAACAACCAAAATTGTCTTCCTGATACAGACACTCAAGTTTTCTACTGCAATTGAAAATAATCTGAACAAAACAAAACTCTCTTGGAGCCAAGACTACCCATTTTCTAAGAGCCTTCTCAGCTTTCACAGTGGCACACACAGTCCTGACTTCCACAGGAGGAACTCAAAGGTACGCTTCTGTTGAGCTGGACATTTGTGATGGAGGTTCTGTGGGAGTATGGGCCCTGAATACCCCATGAGGGAGGGCATCTCTGCTTTTATAACAGGGACACAGGGCTATGACTTCAGTTTTCCAGAGAAAAAGAATGTTGTGCTTTGATTTGATTAACCCTGCTGTGATTGATGCAAGAAGCCTCAGCATCTGTATTTCAGGCAGCTTGCTTGCACAAGTCACACAGTGTTTATGGTGAAGATTTCACGTGCCACACACCTGACAAATTACTTTGCCCTTTTAAAAAGAGAAAAAATGTGTTTCACATGGTATCTGCAAACTATGAACAGCACTAATAAGAAGAGGACTTGATCTTACAAAGTGCTGTGCTTATTCAGCCCTGCAGATAGAAGAGATCTTTCCAGTCTGTGCTGTGGGCTTCAGGTTTTAGTTAGGCCTGGATCTTGGTGACAGTTCACTTTAAGCTATGGTACAGTTCCCTCAGCAGATCCAGCATCAATAGCTCCAGATGTTTCTATAGACTAGTGCCAGTTTGCTTAGCCACTGCACTCACACAAAGAAGCAAGTCCACTGTCTGCAAGGAAAACAATTCTTATCCCCATGAGGGTGCCCGACCACAGTCACTGTATCTCACAAGCCAGATTCCACCAGAGCTGAGAATCATGAGCCTGCTCCTTGGGTAAGGAGCATTCTGGAGGGTAGATTTTGTCTAGTTAAGCCCACCAGCCCATCTGTGCCAAGCACTTACAATCAACTGAGGGAAGCAGGGTAATGAGGACGTATTTAATGAAATGCTGAGTACTACTAAGGCCATAAATGATAGAATCACAGAATACCTCCCTACTGAACACAAGTGCACGTGTCCTGTCTTTCACACAACTGCCTCCTGTGCTCTTCAAGATGCCTTCCTCAGCTTACATGGTTTACCTTTAATGCTTATTTCTATTCAAGGTGGTTTGAATCCTATTAACCCTTAAAGCTCTCACAATGCAATTAGAGAAACCCAAGCTGGATCAAACCATTTTAATGAAGTCACCTGTTAGAAACATGCATGCCAGGAGGTAAATTGCTCTTTTGTTAGATTTATTCTCCATTACCTTTATGCAGATGTTGGTTTGGGGCTGCACCTGTGGAGCTATTGGTGACTCCCATCCAATGCAAGTGGGTGTAGTCACTGGCAGCAGATGTCTGCATTCAAGACATGGTGCCATCTGAAGAACAAGCCACATCACATCATGTCATGAAGGCTATCAAGAGGTTTTCAGTATTTTCCTGCTTAGAGTCTGCAGCAGCAAAGTCACCAGAAACATTGAAGCTGATAGCCACAGCTGCTGGGACGGATCCTTACAGATCAAAGGCTCCTGAGAAAATAGGAAGACAACTGGAAAGAGTGACTTTACTGACAACTAAAACTAGGCCAAAATGGCACTAAGTTATCTTTCAGTAAAATTAAAAAGCTGCTGTAAATTGTAGGTGTTGAAATCCTCCTGATTAGGAACCCAGTCTAAATTTTACCAAATGTCATTGAAAGACTTTTGTCGACAGTTCTTTGTCTTTCCTGTCCTTATTACATTACCACTCAGGAAGTCAGAGGAATACACTTTCTATGAAAAATATTTTTACTCATGTAGTAGCAAAAAAAAACATTGGGCCTTTTTCAGAAGATCTAAGGTAACGTGCCCTTTTAATCATGAAATACAATCCCTTCCCAAGCAAAGTATCATGTAAAACCCAGAAGCTGCTTTATACACACATTTGGATATGTAGCCTAAGTAGGTAGGGATTTTGTGGCTACTGTTCATATCCAACACGTGTGTGTATAATTTATTTACTTGTATTTTGCTGTATTTAGCAGCTTCTGGGTTTTACATGATACTTTGCTTGGGAAGGGATTGTATTTCATGATTAAAAGGGCACGTTACCTTAGACCTTCTGAAAAAGGCCCAATGTTTTTTTTGCTACTAGATGAGTAAAAATATTTTTCATAGAAAATGTATTCCTCTGACTTCCTGAGTGGTAATGTAATAAGGACAGGAAAGACAAAGAACTGTCGACAAAAGTCATTCGATGACATTTTAGATAAATTGGTAAAATTTAGACTGGGTTCCTAATCAGGAGGATTTCAACACCTACAATTTACAGCAGCTTTTTAATTTTACTGAAAGCTAACTTAGTGCCATTTTGGCCTAGTTTTAGTTGTCAGTAAAGTCACTCTTTCCAGTTGCCTTCCTGTTTTCTCAGGAGCCTTTGATCTGTAAGGATCCGTCCCAGCAGCTGTGGCTATCAGCTTCAATGTTTCTGGTGACTTTGCTGCTGCAGACTCTAAGCAGGAAAACACTGAAAACCTCTTGATAGCCTTCATGACATGATGTGATGTGGCTTGTTCTTCAGATGGCACCATGTCTTGAATGCAGACATCTGCTGCCAGTGACTACACCCACTTGCATTGGATGGGAGTCACCAATAGCTCCACAGGTGCAGCCCCAAACCAACATCTGCATAAAGGTAATGGAGAATAAATCTAACAAAAGAGCAATTTACCTCCTGGCATGCATGTTTCTAACAGGTGACTTCTGTAAAAATAGTTTGATCCAGCTTGGGTTTCTCTAATTGCATTGTGAGAGCTTTAAGGGTTAGTAGGATTCAGACCACCTTGAATAGAAATAAGCATTAAAGGTAAACCATGTAAGCTGAGGAAGGCATCTTGAAGAGCACAGGAGGCAGTTGTGTGAAAGACAGGACACGTGCACTTGTGTTCAGTAGGGAGGTATTCTGTGATTCTATCATTTATGGCCTTAGTAGTACTGAGCATTTCATTAAATACGTCCTCATTACTCTGCTTCCCTCAGTTGATTGTAAGTGCTTGGCACAGATGGGCTGGTGGGCTTAACTAGACAAAATCTACCCTCCAGAATGCTCCTTACCCAAGGAGCAGGCTCATGATTCTCAGCTCTGGTGGAATCTGGCTTGTGAGATACAGTGACTGTGCTCGGGCACCCTCATGGGGATATGAATCATTTTCCTTGCAGACAGTGGACTTGCTGCTTTGTGTGAGTGCAGTGGCTAAGCAAACTGGCACTAGTCTATAGAAACATCTGGAGCTATTGATGCTGGATCTGCTGAGGGAACTGTACCATAGCTTAAAGTGAACTGTCACCAAGATCCAGGCCTAACTAAAACCTGAAGCCCACAGCACAGACTGGAAAGATCTCTTCTATCTGCAGGGCTGAATAAGCACAGCACTTTGTAAGATCAAGTCCTCTTCTTATTAGTGCTGTTCATAGTTTGCAGATACCATGTGAAATGCATTCTTTCTCTACTTAAAAGGGCAAAGCAATTTGTCAGGTGTGTGGCACGTGAAATCTTCACCATAAACACTGTGTGACTTGTGCAAGCAAGCTGCCTGAAATACAGATGCTGAGGCTTCTTGCATCAATCACAGCAGGGTTAATCAAATCAAAGCACAACATTCTTTTTCTCTGGAAAACTGAAGTCATAGCCCTGTGTCCCTGTTATAAAAGCAGAGATGCCCTCCCTCATGGGGTATTCAGGGCCCATACTCCCACAGAACCTCCATCACAAATGTCCAGCTCAGCAGAAGCGTACCTTTGAGTTCCTCCTGTGGAAGTCAGGACTGTGTGTGCCACTGTGAAAGCTGAGAAGGCTCTTAGAAAATGGGTAGTCTTGGCTCCAAGAGAGTTTTGTTTTGTTCAGATTATTTTCAATTGCAGTAGAAAACTTGAGTGTCTGTATCAGGAAGACAATTTTGGTTGTTTTCCATTATTTTGTGAAAAGAAAATATTCTTTTACATTATTTTTCTTATCTCCATTTTCGTCTCCATCTCTATGTGCATACCGCTCCTGTGCTTGGATTTGGCTGTGACTGTGTAACGGATGGGAACCTCGCTGAGAGTTGATTCCCTCTCCTGACTGAGAGACAACCCAGTGTGGGTTTTTCACAGTGTATTTGGCAGAGTCCATGTGTGTATGTTCATGGTGACTGTTTGTCAGAAAGAGGCAGGAAACCATGAGGGTGCAGCTCTCCTATGAGCTTCCTGCTTGGGCACGCTGGGCCACCTGGCCAATGCTGTCAGTGCGACCAACACTGAGATGATGAGGAACTGCACGGGCCCACGAGTAAACAGTGGCAGAGCTGGCATAAAGCCCCTTGTGTTTCTAAGGGTACAAAAGCAGGAACCTCTTGTAGCTGACTCCGAGGCCTCACCTATGTGTGGATGGACCTCGTAGGAACTTTCCTGATTACCTGAGTCCCCCGGCAATGGCTGCAATGGGGCTTCCCAGCTGAAGTGTGGGCCTGGAGGATGGTTTGATGATGACTGGTGATGTCTTTCTTCTAAGTCTCTGGTCTCTCTATGCAGTATTGATTGGATGCACTGCTAATTGTCATCTGTACTTTACTTATATACATGTACACAATTTGTTTTATTGTACTTACTTACTGTATAGAAATATCTACCCAGTTCGCTTTACTGTGCTTGTTTGCTTTAGTGTGCTTGTTTAATCCACTGTGCATGTTGTACAGCGAGTGTGTGATCGTTTTGTTGAGTACCCTGCCTGTCAGCAGAACACTTGTGTACCCAGCAACCTCCCTGCCTCTCTTACAGACACCAGGTCCTGCTGCTTTCCCCAAGGTGGAACTGGACGTCTACGGAAAAGGACCTACCATGTACAGGATGGAACCAAAAGCAGCCTTGCAGGAGACAAAGCAGCGAAGGGAGGGCCAGCAGCCTGCCGCCCAGGCAAGGTAAGGCAGCCTGCCCACCTCTCCTCCTCTGCTTCGCAACTACCAGCCTTTGAGCATCCCCACCTTCTGTTGGGGCTTCTGAGAACACACGACCATGTTAGTGGAGTGACCATCATTCACTCAATTACATTCTT
>NW_026914891.1:0-5395 GCF_034315485.1 Pezoporus occidentalis
GGAATTTCTTTGGGGGGCCCCCCCTGCCTTGTTGCAAGCCCCGTTTGGTTCTGTTCTTTAGGTATTTGCAAAGTCATCCTGTGAATTTCGTTTGAAAATTTTAATTTGGGGGCTTTTATGGCTTTCATCATATTCTTAAAAAAACAAGAAAAATAGCATTTTAGTGTGTAAGTTTTTGTGCTTTTCTTAAGCAATTTTAATGGCTGGGAAGGAAATGTATTGTTTTTTTTGTTTTCCCTTTTTTATGTACCAGGTAGCGTGGTCATTTACTTCTGCAGTGGTGACTGGAGGTAGGAAGGATTGCCGTTTTTGTCCCCTTGTCCCTACACGCGGGACATCTAAACAGCAAATAGCGATAGCCGAGGTTTTCCCTCCTGATTTCCCTGCAAAATTTAACACTTTCCCCTTCAAATCCCCCCCTTATTTTTAGCAGTGCCTGTCTCTGGAGTAGGGGCTGACAGTCCAAGTCTTAAAATTTCATAAAAATTCTGATTGCAGATACACTGTAAATTTGGGTCACAGAATATGCTGCTTTTTTATCTAGATTTTGTAATAATGCTGTATTCCTAAAAAGAGATGCCCTGGCTAACTAGCAAAAACCGAAAAAAGGGAACAAAATGGGACCCACCCATTGTTGGTTGTAATCTGAGCAGAAAAAACCCCCGGGGGTTTTAAACACCAAAATATTTCTTGGTTTTAATTTTACCTCCTTTGACATTTCTTTAAATTTTTGTGGTTCATAAAATATTTGGTAGTCTATATGGCTTTTTTTTTCTTGTAAAAAAAAAATAGGGTTAATTTAGTTTTTTATGTAAAGGTAATAAATTATATCTCATCATGAACACTAAAAATTTTAAAAGAGGGACAAAAAAGGATAATGTGATAAACAAATTAAAAAATTTATTAAAAAGCCTTAACTCCTTTTATATTACAGTGATTTGGCATATTATGATTGGATACATGTCTTGAAACTCTTAGTAACTAACATATAATTGGTTAAACACAGGTGTGAAACTCACCTGAAAGTTTAAATCCACAGTTCTCATTCCTAGTGAATTCCAGCTTTTTATCTTGTTTGCTTAACTTTTCGGGCCTCTCATGGCCTTTCATTTTTAGGGGTTTTTCAGAGTTTCTTCCCAAACCCTTTTCTCCCGTAGAACACTCCTCCCTCTCTCCCTTTTTTTTAAAGGGGGACCCTTTTAAGGGGATTTTCCCTGGTTACCCAAATATGCCAACTACAGGCTTGGCCTGCCCCTTTTTTTTTGCTGTATGGCTTCTAACAGGGGAGGCCATCCTTCACATCAAGGTCTGGCATGGCATGTGTCCCCACCGCTCCACGCCTGCTGGGTTGCAGCCAACAGCAGAGCCTAAAGGTTCTTCTTGGTGGCAAACACAGAGGCCAACCCAGTCTTGCCCTTCACTGTGGTAGCAGGCATTTGGTCAGCCTCAGTCCTTGCACCTTGTTGTCAATGCAGAGTTTCACCTGCTTCATCCAGTACCAAGTCACTACTCTATTACAGAGTGCAGCAGCATGTTGAAGATGCTGATGGCAGCGAGGGACTAGCCAAAGAAATTTCTTACCAGTGGAATTCTCCCACCCTCTTAATTTGTTTCATCACCTGCTTTATAACACTACCAGTGCATTAGAATCTTTCTAGCTTTTGCCTTAGCATTTTCTAGCAGCTACTGCAAATTTCCATACTCTAACATCTCTTTTACAAGTGACAAATCTATATAATACAAGGTGTGGTTTCTTATTAGCGACTGGCTAGTAAATACAGGTGGTTTTACACACAAAATCACAGCCTCTAATAATAGCTACTTTACAAGCACACATATTCAGGATGTTACTTTTCAGTTGCCCCCAAGTGATGCTTTGCAGTTATTTGTTCTTTCTCTTCCTCCATCTCATTCTGCTTGGGGTATTCACGGTCAGCTCCTGTAGCTGAGGCATCAGGTTTTTCCATTCGTCTGTCCAGCTCATGGCAAGGCTTGACAAACTTTGCAGGCAGTCGCCATGGACCTGTAGGCAGGAGGACACAAATATACCCCCTCCCGCAGGTTATCAGTTCTTGAGAAGCAGACAGGTTAAACTGCACGTTGTTAACCGGCGAGGAGTTTGCTGCATCATTGCCTTTGGTTTTGTTTTGTTTTTTTTTTGTTCCAAAGTCACTCACCCTACAAACGCTGGCCTGCTCGGCAGCAGCTACAGCTGCCTGCCTGCTTCAGCAGCAACCATAAATACCTGCTGGCAACCGCACTTTTGCATTAATCCTTTCTTGCCTGAAATGTTAAACTGCTCCTCATTAAAAACTTTTACATGAACCCAACACCAAAAAAACCACACAGAACACCATCTGCCCTCAACACACGCACACACACACACACACAAACACTTGTGGGATCCCACAAGCGCGCTCCACACAACTACAATATTAGAAGCACAAAATCCAGACAATCATTACTCCCACTACAGTCCCACGTACAGAACGTGGCACAAGGACCCTGTGGAGACTAACAGCAAACAAGCTCCGAGAAGCATCATTGCAGTGCGAGGTGGCAGGCTCAACCTTAGCGGGCGTCCCCGCAGAGGCTCTGCCTCCCCCACATCGTATGAGGCTTGGGCTTTTATACTGACCAAAATGCACACTCATTCCGACACAGGTGGCCAGCCTGTGCTGGAAGAAGTGGCCAGCAGCATCTACAAAGGTCTCCAAGGGTTGATAGAAACCTGGACATACTTATATTTACCAACTTCTAGTACATGAGTATCACAGAGAAACTGTATGGGCTCCCCCTGTCAATTGCAAGAAAAAATCATAACATATACAGCTTGAGTATAAGAGGATTTTAACCCATACATGGTCACTGTTTGTCAGGCCTCCTTAACTATTTTGAGATCAAGAGCTTCCCACTCTTTAGCCCCCTGCTGTGTAGTAAACACATTTTCTGCCCATTGCAGAAAATTCACCAGTAATGATCGCATCTTTGATTAACCATGGTTGCAGCTGAGCGTCTCCAGGGCCAGTGAGTCTGAGCAGACCGACCCGGGAGACGAAGAGTCAGGGTCTGGAAGCAGAGGATATAAATCTGGCTCGGATTCAGGTAATTCGGGGGCTGATCCTGGGCCGAACTCAGGGTCTCCGTTGCTTGCAGCTGTGTCTTTCTTGTCAGATGTATCTCGTTCGGTATGTGGCCATCTGCAGACCTGGCTCCTCCGTAACTGAGTTAAAAATTTCCACTCTCGGGCATAGTGGGTTGGAGAGGCTCGCGGTTCCTTTAAATCTCCCGCTAGCGCATGATCCCTATTTTCTACTGCGTGCTTCAAAATGGCGCCACAATCGATCCGGCGCCGAGGCACCGACCTCTTCCTTTCAGCTTCCTCGACATTCATCATGCGTATCCTTTCTAATATACTTTCTCTGTCCTTTTCAAAGTCCCTACTTTCGGAACTGGGGTGGTGGGGGAGCAGGGGGTTACACCTCCTCCGCGGCACCTTCTGATGGAGGGGGAGAAAAAGAAGGGGCGAGGAACCCTGTGCTCCCGCGAGTTGGGGGAAATGAGTTGTAATCTTCCCCCGGTTTCAACCGACCGGGGACGTCTGTTCCTAGTTTCTCCATTGCTACCGCGGCAGTTTTATTTTCCGCCTTGTATCTTTTTATACAGTTTATTACTTCTCTCCGTGGTTTACCGAGTTTCTTTGCCGTTTTATCATCATTGAGCATTGAGTCAAATAGTTCTTCACCAAACTTTTGCCACTCACTCTTATAAACTGTAAGCACTGTAAAAAGTCCCTACAGCCACTAGACCTGGCTCAGTTCCCCGCTTTTATAAAAAGCACTGTAAAAAGTTCAGGGCTCAGTTCCCCGCTTTTATAAAAAGCACTGTAATAGTCCAGGGCTACCTCTCAGTCCATCCAAGCACCCGGGTCCATGCACCGCAGCAGCATTGCCCGCCTTCCCGGCCGCTAGAATAGTTAAGCTTCCGGGCTGAAGGCAAAGTGGTCACCGTTGACCGGGACCCTGTAGCCCTGATCCCGGGCGCCATTAATTAAATTCAGAACAATATGGGTGACAAGTACTTTATTTGTGGCGCACTTCGCTTATACTTTAAGGCTAAAACAAAGTATTGTCTTTCTTCTGAATTCTGTGAACTGCTGCAACTGAGGAAGCAATTAGCACAAGGCCTCTTAGGACCTCTTGCTCTTAGAGCCATTCTGCAACACTTATGTATCAGATTTGTTTCTTCCAGTTATTCACAAATAAGAAATAGACGGAGTCTAATGTTACTTTTCCCACTATCAGAGCTTTCAGCCCTGTGAGAGAACTCATTTTCCTACACATGTGTAATGAATGCAGAGGTTTGATTTCAGGTAAACATTAAGCTTGCTGCTGCAAATACTGTTGTGTCTGCCCCCTCATTAATTAAATTCAGAACAGCAGTATTTTCAAGTACTGCACTTTAAGGCAAAACAAAGTCATTATCTTTCTTCTAAAGTCTATTGTAAACTGCTGTATTAGCAAATGTCTTAGTGTCACCTGTCCATTGTCCCAGTTCCAGTGTTCCATCAGAGCTTTACATGGAACTCCCAGTAGGCTGAATTTCACAAACATTCCTGCTGCTGCAAATACTTTGTATCAGAAGAACCCCAACAAACAAAACTGTGCAATCTCCCAAATGCGCAACCCGAACATGAGATTGTAAAGTTATTCTCTCCTTCTGTCTGGACTAGTGAACATTTGAAAAATTTGAGTGTGTCATAGATCATTTAAGTTGAGAAACTGTGCCTACTTAGAAAAACTGTCATGTATAGCTACCAATTATTGTAAAATTGACAATTGTTCCCTCACCCCATTTCAGTAGTAGTGCGCAGGGACATGGGGTACCTGCTGTTTTCCCTGATTCAACTTGTGATAAACATGGTGCACTGCCATAGCTCTGGCTCTTTTACAGGCTATTCCCGTAGTGTCTTGGGTATATTTTTTTTTTTTTTTTGGAAGCTCATTTTTTAGAGTTTGTGTCCAATAGATGTTGCTCGCTTTATTTTCCAAAATATGTCCTCAGGTACCTCACTGAACAGACTCAAGATGAGGCCATTAAATTGGAACACTTGCAGACATTGATCTCTGAAATCAAGCCAAGATTTTAACTCATTCATTTAGAAACAACTTACAAAATAGGCTTATTGAGTCTTGAATATTAGCATGAAAATGCTTTCAAACAATCTTATGTTACCTCATTGCTGTAGGATTTTAAAGACAGTGGCTTAAAGCATAACTGATACTTATTTAAGCAGGATGACAGGCTAGATGAACAATAAGACCTTCCTGTTTCTGCAAAAGTGTAGAGGAGTTATTTGTACCTAGATACATTATATATCACATAAAGTGATCAT
>NW_026914892.1:0-5957 GCF_034315485.1 Pezoporus occidentalis
ATGATGCTGGGAGTCCCTCTCTTTTATTTTTAGCTATGAAAAACACGTCAGCAGCTGCTCAAACTTCGACTGCAACAGACAGCGTGGTTACCCCATCTCCAAGCGCAGCAGCTACACCACCCCCAGCAACAAGTACAGTTGCTACTCAAACCACAGTGATAATCACTGCAGCCAAACCAGAGGACCAATTCGTACCAATATCGGTTGCCCCTGTACGCAAGAGAACAAGCAAAAAGGAGGCAAGAAGGGTGAAGCGAGATGAAGAACCAATGAATTCACCACCCGGTCCAGAATCTGATCAGGAGTCATCATCACATGACGAAGAAGAAGAAGAGGTAACTTCTCGACCTCGGACCTCAACCGAGCTGCGGAATATGCGAAAAGATTTTACCCGTCAACCAGGGGAGCACATCATCACCTGGTTACTCCGATGCTGGGACAATGGGGCTGATGGTCACGAACTAGAAGGTACAGAAGCCAAGCAGCTGGGATCACTTGCTAGAGAAGGGGGAATTGACAAAGCAATTGCAAGAGAGAAAAAGTCCCTCAGCCTTTGGAGGAGGCTCTTGGCAGCTGTGAAAGAAAGGTTTCCGTACAAGGACGATGTTACGAGTCGTTCGGCCAAGTGGAATACTATAGACAAAGGCATCCAGTCTCTGAGGGAATCGGCCATCGTAGAGATGATCTATCACATCAAGCCGAATAACGGGGATACACCTATAGATCCAGATGAAGTTGAATGTACACGACCCATGTGGCGAAAACTTACACGGAATGCACCGTCATCATATGCCCATTCATTGGCAACAGTAACCTGGAATGACATAGTACCACTAACAGTGGATGAAATGGTTCATAAACTCCGAGAGTTCGAAGACAATCTCACCCCTTCCATCATCTCAGCTGTGAAAAAACTGTCCCAGGACATCGAACAATTGAAGGACAATCTATCTGATTTATCCGGCTCCTCACGTGTACCAACACACGTCTCAGCTATTAACAAAAGGCGTCCTATTGTTCAAGAGAGGAGATACAGGAGGTATACGCCATGGGGTACCCTATGGTTTTACCTGCTGGATCACGGAGAAGACATGACAAAGTGGGATGGAAAACCTACTTCAGCTTTGGAGGAACGGGTGAGTGAACTGAAGAGGGGAGCAAGGGCCAAGACTGATCGTCCCATGAGAGCTACGGCTTCAGTCTCTGGTGATCAGTTTCCCAGATGGAGTGGAAGAGCTGATTTTACTCCAGCTCCTGTGATAACGAAGAATAATCCCTTTCAACACGACTTAAGTGTCCAATGCTGTGACGACTGTTAGAGGGGCCCTGCCTCCAGCCAGGTGGAGGTAGGGGACAATCGGATTTACTGGACTGTGTGGATCAGATGGCCTGGCACATCAGTCCCACAGAAGTATAAGGCTCTAGTAGATACCAGTGCACAGTGTACCCTGATGCCATCAAGCTGTCAAGGGGTGGAACCCATCTATATTTCTGGAGTAACAGGAGGATCCCAAGAGTTGACTGTGCTGGAGGCTGAAATCAGCCTGACTGGGAGGGAATGGCAAAAGCACCCTATTGTGAGTGGTCCAGAGGCTCCATGCATTCTCGGCATAGACTACCTCAAGAGAGGGTACTTCAAAGACCCAAAAGGGTACCGGTGGGCTTTTGGTATTGCTGCTTTGGAGACTGAGGAAATTGAGCAGCTGTCCACCTTGCCTGGTCTCTCAGAAGATCCCTCTGCTGTGGGGTTGCTGAAAGTTGAAGAACAACAAGTGCCAATTGCGACCACAACAGTGCACCGGCGGCAATATCGCACCAACCGAGACTCCCTGATTCCCATCCATCAGCTGATCCGTAGACTGGAGAGTCAGGGGGTGATCAGCAGGACCCGCTCACCCTTCAATAGCCCCATATGGCCAGTGCGAAAGTCTAATGGAGAATGGAGACTAACAGTAGACTATCGTGGCCTGAATGAAGTCACACCACCATTGAGTGCTGCCGTACCGGACATGCTAGAACTTCAGTATGAACTAGAGTCAAAGGCAGCCAAGTGGTATGCCACGATTGATATTGCCAATGCATTTTTCTCAATTCCTTTGGCAGCAGAGTGCAGGCCCCAGTTTGCTTTTACTTGGAGGGGTGTGCAGTTCACTTGGAACCGACTGCCCCAGGGGTGGAAACACAGCCCTACCATTTGCCATGGACTGATCCAGAATGCGCTGGAACAGGGGCAAGCTCCAGAACACCTGCAATACATTGATGACATTATTGTGTGGGGCAATACAGCGGAAGAAGTCTTTGAGAAAGGGAGGAAAATAATCCAAATCCTGCTGAAAGCCGGTTTTGCCATAAAACGGAGTAAGGTCAAGGGACCTGCACAGGAGATTCAATTTTTGGGAATAAAATGGCAAGATGGACGTAGACAGATCCCCACAGATGTGATCAACAAGATAACAGCAATGTCTCCACCAACTAATAAGAAAGAAACGCAAGCTTTCTTGGGTGCAGTGGGGTTCTGGAGAATGCACATCCCAAATTACAGTTCGATTGTAAGCCCTCTCTATCATGTGACCCGGAAGAAGAATGATTTTAAATGGGGCCCTGAGCAGCAACAAGCCTTTGAGCAAATTAAACACGAGATAGTTCATGCAGTAGCCCTTGGACCAGTCCGGACCGGACCAGATGTAAAAAATGTACTGTACACTGCAGCTGGGGAGAACGGTCCTACCTGGAGCCTCTGGCAGAAAGCTCCAGGGGAGACTCGAGGTCGACCCCTCGGCTTTTGGAGTCGGGGATATAAAGGATCTGAGGCCAGCTATACCCCAACTGAGAAAGAGATACTGGCAGCCTATGAAGGGGTTCAAGCTGCTTCGGAAGTGATTGGCACTGAAGCACAGCTCCTCCTGGCACCCTGGTTGCCCGTGCTGGGCTGGATGTTCAAAGGCAGGGTCTCCTCTACACATCATGCAACCGATGCTACATGGAGTAAATGGGCTGCACTAATTACACAACGAACTCGAATAGGAAATCCCAGTCGTCCAGGCATTCTAGAAGTCATCATGGACTGGCCAGAGGGCAAAGATTTCGGAATGTCACCAGAGGAGGAGGTGATGCGCGCTGAAGAGGCCCCACCATATAATAAACTGTCAGAAAGTGAAAAGCAGTATGCCTTGTTTACTGATGGCTCTTGCCGTATTGTGGGAAAGCATCGGAGATGGAAGGCAGCTGTATGGAGTCCTGGACAACAAGTTGCAGAAACTACTGACGGAGAGGGTGAATCGAGTCAGTTTGCCGAGGTGAAAGCCATCCAGCTGGCCCTGGACATTGCTGAACGAGAAAAGTGGCCAGTACTTTATCTCTATACTGACTCATGGATGGTGGCAAATGCCCTGTGGGGGTGGTTGAAGCAGTGGAAGCAGAGCAACTGGCAACGCAGAGGTAAACCCATCTGGGCTGCTGCACTGTGGAAAGATATTGCTGCCAGGGTGCAGAACCTGGTGGTGAAGGTACGTCATGTAGATGCCCATGTACCCAAGAGTCGGGCCACTGAGGAACGCCAGAACAACCAACAAGTGGATAAAGCGGCTAAGATTGAAGTGGCTCAGATGGACTTAGATTGGCAACGTAAAGGTGAATTATTTTTGGCCCGGTGGGCCCATGACACTTCAGGCCATCAGGGCAGAGATGCAACATATAGATGGGCCCGTGACCGAGGGGTGGACTTAACAATGGACACTATTGCCCAGGTTATTCATGAGTGTGAAACATGTGCTGCAATTAAACAAGCCAAGCGGTTAAAGCCTCTTTGGTATGGAGGACGATGGTTGAAGTATAAATATGGGGAGGCCTGGCAGATTGACTATATCACACTGCCACCAACCCGCCAAGGCAAGCGCCATGTGCTTACCATGGTGGAAGCAACCACCGGGTGGCTGGAAACATACGCCGTGCCCCATGCCACTGCCCGGAACACCATCCTGGGCCTTGAGAAACAGATTTTGTGGCGACACGGCACCCCAGAGAGAATTGAGTCAGACAATGGGACTCATTTCCGGAATAACCTTATAGATATTTGGGCCAAAGAGCATGGCATTGAGTGGGTATATCACATCCCCTACCATGCACCAGCCTCTGGGAAAATCGAACGGTACAATGGGCTGTTAAAAACTACACTGAGAGCAATGGGTGGGGGAACTTTCAAGCATTGGGATACACACTTACCAAAGGCCACCTGGTTGGTCAACACCAGAGGATCTGCCAACAGGGCTGGCCCGGCCCAGTCAGAACTTTTACATATTGTAGAGGGGGACAGAGTTCCCGTGGTGCATATGAAGAATTTGCTGGGGAAGACAGTCTGGGTAATTCCTGCTTCAGGTAAAGGCAAACCCACTCGTGGGATTGCTTTTGCTCAGGGACCTGGATATACTTGGTGGGTAATGCGGGAAGATGGGGAAGTCCGCTGTATACCTCAAGGGGATTTGATTTTAGGGGAAAACAGCCAGTGAACTCAATTGTATGCTGTTGCCTGCTGTGTAATGCTTTTATAGCCCATCAACTAGATGTCTCCAGGTCACCAGCGACTGGCCCTGACTTCCCTCCAGCCATCATCCCAACAGAGAATGAACTTTGAACATCATGGACCGAATGGACTCGGCAGCATTATAGGGATTGGTCCATGCACTAAGAAAATGATTTTTCCTCTTGGTCTGTATGTATATGGATGTATATATGTGGGAGAGCGATGGTGTATTGAAAATGTGGGATCTGAGCACGACGTGAATGGTATGGAATAAGGGGTGGATAATGTCCTGGGTTCCGCAGTAGCAGTCATGTTTTTCCTTTGTGTTAACTGGTACAGTGCTGTGTTTTGACTTCCAGCCTGGGAACAGTGTTGGTGAAGCCGATGTTCTCGGTTGTTGCTAAGTGATGTTTACCCTGACCAAGGACTCTGTGAGGCTCATGCTCTGCCAGGGAGGAGGGGAGGCTGACCCGGGCTAGCCGGGGAGGTATTCCATACCACAGCACGTCATGCCCGGGGTGAGGGGTAACTGGGAGTTACCCGGAAGGACAGGGGCTTCCGGGTGGAACTCGTTTCTCTTGGCCGGTGGTATCGTATTCTCTTCCCTTGTTATTTTCCCTTATCATTGTTGTAGCTGATAGTAGCGGTGGTGATTTGTTGCTGGACTGTTTTTGTCTCAACCCGTAGGAGTTGCACTCTCTCGATCCTCCTCCCCGTTCCTCCGGGAGCGGGGAAGGGGAGAGCCCCGGTGCGGGGAGGCAGGGGGGGGAGACGGACACGGACCTCGATTGTTGTCAGCTCGGCACCACTCACTGGGAGTGAGTGAACAAGCTACCTGACTGGGTTTAAACCACGACAGAATCATAGAGTGGTTTGGGTTGGAAGGGACCTTAAGGCTCACCCAGCTGCAGCCCCCTGCTATGGGCAGGGACACCTTCCAGTAGAGCAGGTTGCTCCGAGCCCTGTCCAACCTGCCCTTGGTCTCCTCGAATTTGTGAATCTCCTGAAGTCTCTGTTGTTTGAGGAATGGGTGGAATAACCAGCATTTCCCATTTTAATTTTCCAGCTGTATAGCAAGGCTGTGCATATGTCAGGGGTCACCTGCGTGTTCTTTCCCCACTGCTCAGTGGAAACTTCCTTTTGGATGGCCAGGATGCCTCAGGTGGAGGAGGAAGGTAGATTGAAAGGTACCATTGTCACATGGTGGCAGGGGGTTGGAACTGGATGAGCTTTAGGGTCCCTTTCAACCCAAAGCAGTCTGTGATTGCATGATCTGTGTGCTGTGGATTTCTTACATCAGATGTGCCTGGGGAGCAGATTTAAACCTCTGCACTCAGCTTAATGTTCTTGGAATTTGTTTGTGTCTTTCTCTGCTGTTAGTTGATGCTCCGAGGCTGAGGAGGCTGCTACAAGCACACAGTTTATGGAATTGAGAGCC
>NW_026914893.1:0-2376 GCF_034315485.1 Pezoporus occidentalis
TATGACTCCAGTATGAGTCCTCTATGACTCCTCTATGAGTCCTCTATGACTCCTCTATGACTCCTCTATGACTCCTCTATGACTCCTCTATGACAGTATGACTCCTCTATGACTCCTCTATGACAGTATGACTCCTCTATGACTCCTCTATGACTCCTCTATGACTCCTCTATGACTCCTCTATGACTCCTCTATGACTCCTCTACAGTATGACTCCTCTATGACTCCTCTATGACTCCTCTATGACTCCTCTATGACTCCTCTATGACTCCTCTATGACAGTATGACTCCTCTATGACTCCTCTATGACTCCTCTATGACTCCTCTATGACTCCTCTATGACTCCTCTATGACAGTATGACTCCTCTATGACTCCTCTATGACTCCTCTATGACTCCTCTATGACTCTATGACTCCTCTATGACTCCTCTATGACTCCTCTATGACTCCTCTATGACTCCTCTATGACTCCTCTATGACTCCTCTATGACTCCTCTATGACTCCTCTATGACTCCTCTATGACTCCTCTATGACTCCTCTATGACTCCTCTATGACTCCTCTATGACTCCTCTATGACTCCTCTATGACTCCTCTATGACTCCTCTATGACTCCTCTATGACTCCTCTATGACTCCTCTATGACTCCTCTATGACTCCTCTATCTATGACTCCTCTATGACTCCTCTATGACTCCTCTATGACTCCTCTATGACTCCTCTATGACTCCTCTATGACTCCTCTATGACAGTATGACTCCTCTATGACTCCTCTATGACTCCTCTATGACTCCTCTATGACTCCTCTATGACAGTATGACTCCTCTATGACTCCTCTATGACTCCTCTATGACAGTATGACTCCTCTATGACTCCTCTATGACTCCTCTATGACTCCTCTATGACTCCTCTATGACTCCTCTATGACTCCTCTATGACTCCTCTATGACTCCTCTATGACTCCTCTATGACAGTATGACTCCTCTATGACTCCTCTATGACTCTATGACTCCTCTATGACTCCTCTATGACTCCTCTATGACTCCTCTATGACTCCTCTATGACTCCTCTATGACTCCTCTATGACTCCTCTATGACTCCTCTATGACTCCTCTATGACTCCTCTATGACTCCTCTATGACTCCTCTATGACTCCTCTATGACTCCTCTATGACAGTATGACTCCTCTATGACTCCTCTATGACAGTATCCTCTATGACTCCTCTATGACTCCTCTATGACTCCTCTATGACTCCTCTATGACTCCTCTATGACTCCTCTATGACTCCTCTATGACTCCTATGACTCCTCTATGACTCCTCTATGACTCCTCTATGACTCCTCTATGACTCCTCTATGACTCCTCTATGATGACTCCTCTATGACTCCTCTATATGACTCCTCTATGACTCCTCTATGACTTCTCTATGACTCCTCTATGACAGTATGACTCCTCTATGACTCCTCTATGACTCCTCTATGACTCCTCTATGACTCCTCTATGACTCCTCTATGACTCCTCTATGACTCCTCTATGACTCCTCTATGACTCCTCTATGACTCCTCTATGACTCCTCTATGACTCCTCTATGACTCCTCTATGACTCCTCTATGACTCCTCTATGACTCCTCTATGACTCTCTATCTATGACTCCTCTATGACTCCTCTATGACTCCTCTATGACTCCTCTATGACTCCTCTATGACTCCTCTATGACCTCTATCCTCTATGACTCCTCTATGACTCCTCTATGACTCCTCTATGACTCCTCTATGACTCCTCTATGACTCCTCTATGACTCCTCTATGACTCCTCTATGACTCCTCTATGACAGTATGACTCCTCTATGACTCCTCTATGACTCCTCTATGACAGTATGACTTCTCTATGACTCCTCTATGACTCCTCTATGACTCCTCTATGACTCCTCTATGACTCCTCTATGACTCCTCTATGACTCCTCTATGACTCCTCTATGACTCCTCTATGACTCCTCTATGACTCCTCTATCTATGACTCCTCTATGACTCCTCTATGACTCCTCTATGACTCCTCTATGACTCCTCTATGACTCCTCTATGACTCCTCTATGACTCCTCTATGACTCCTCTATGACTCCTCTATGACTCCTCTATGACTCCTCTATGACTCCTCTATGACAGTATGACTCCTCTATGACTACTCTATGACTCCTCTATGACTCCTCTATGACTCCTCTATGACTCCTCTATGACTCCTCTATGACTCCTCTATGACTCCTCTATGACTCCTCTATGACTCCTCTATGACTCTTCTATGACTCCTCTATGACTCCTCTATGACAGTATGACTTCTCTATGACTCCTCTATGACTCCTCTATGAGTCCTCTATGAGTCC
>NW_026914894.1:0-3372 GCF_034315485.1 Pezoporus occidentalis
GAACCTCTGTGGGCCATTAGAATCCTCTTGAACATGCTTTATTTTGATCACTTTGTTACGTTTCCTCTGTTTTCCTGTATATATATATACATATAGTATTACACTCACTTTGTTACAGTTACAGGGGAGAAATGGGTTAGGGTTAGGGTTAGGTTTAGGGTTAGGGTTAGGGTTAGGGTTAGGGTTAGGGTTAGGGTTGAGAACCTCTGTGGGTCATTAGAATGCTCTTGAACATGTTTTATTTTGCTCACTTTGTTACGTTTCCTCTGTTTTCCTGTATATATATATACATATAGTATTACACTCACTTTGTTACAGTTACAGGGGAGAAATGGGTTAGGGTTAGTGTTAGGGTTAGGGTTAGGGTTAGGGTTAGTGTTGAGTACCTCTGTGGGTCATTAGAATGCTCTTGAACATGCTTTATTTTGCTCACTTTGTTACATTTACTGTGTTTTCCTATATATCTATATATATAGTGTTGCACTCACTTTGTTACAGTTGAACCTCTGTGGGCCATTAGAATCCTCTTGAACATGCTTTATTTTGATCACTTTGTTACGTTTCCTCTGTTTTCCTGTATATATATATACATATAGTATTACACTCACTTTGTTACAGTTACAGGGGAGAAATGGGTTAGGGTTAGGGTTAGGTTTAGGGTTAGGGTTAGGGTTAGGGTTAGGGTTAGGGTTAGGGTTGAGAACCTCTGTGGGTCATTAGAATGCTCTTGAACATGTTTTATTTTGCTCACTTTGTTACGTTTCCTCTGTTTTCCTGTATATATATATACATATAGTATTACACTCACTTTGTTACAGTTACAGGGGAGAAATGGGTTAGGGTTAGTGTTAGGGTTAGGGTTAGGGTTAGGGTTAGTGTTGAGTACCTCTGTGGGTCATTAGAATGCTCTTGAACATGCTTTATTTTGCTCACTTTGTTACATTTACTGTGTTTTCCTATATATCTATATATATAGTGTTGCACTCACTTTGTTACAGTTACAGGGGAGAAATGGGTTAGGGTTAGGGTTAGGGTTAGGGTTAGGGTTGGGGTTGAGAACCTCTGTGGGTCATTAGAATGCTCTTGAACATACTTTATTTTGCTCACTTTGTTACGTGTACTGTGTTTTCCTATATATCTAGATATATAGTATTACACTCGCTTTGTTACAGTTAGAGGGGAGAAATGGGGTAGGGTTAGGGGTTAGGGTTAGGGTTAGGGTTAGGGTTAGGGTTAGGGTTAGGGTTGAGAACCTCTGTGGGTCATTAGAATCCTCTTGAACATGCTTTATTTTGATCACTTTGTTACGTTTCCTCTGTTTTCCTGTATATATATATACATATAGTATTATACTCACTTTGTTACAGTTACAGGGGAGAAATGGGTTAGGGTTAGGGTTAGGTTTAGGGTTAGGGTTAGGGTTAGGGTTAGGGTTAGGGTTAGGGTTAGGGTTGAGAACCTCTGTGGGTCATTAGAATGCTCTTGAACATGTTTTATTTTGCTCACTTTGTTACGTTTCCTCTGTTTTCCTGTATATATATATACATATAGTATTACACTCACTTTGTTACAGTTACAGGGGAGAAATGGGTTAGGGTTTGTGTTAGGGTTAGGGTTAGGGTTAGGGTTAGGGTTGAGTACCTCTGTGGGTCATTAGAATGCTCTTGAACATGCTTTATTTTGCTCACTTTGTTACATTTACTGTGTTTTCCTATATATCTATATATATAGTGTTGCACTCACTTTGTTACAGTTACAGGGGAGAAATGGGTTAGGGTTAGGGTTAGGGTTAGGGTTAGGGTTGGGGTTGAGAACCTCTGTGGGTCATTAGAATGCTCTTGAACATACTTTATTTTGCTCACTTTGTTACGTTTACTGTGTTTTCCTATATATCTAGATATATAGTATTACACTCGCTTTGTTACAGTTAGAGGGGAGAAATGGGGTAGGGTTAGGTTTACGGTTAGGGTTAGGGTTAGGGTTAGGGTTAGGGTTAGGGTTGAGAACCTCTGTGGGTCATTAGAATCCTCTTGAACATGCTTTATTTTGATCACTTTGTTACGTTTCCTCTGTTTTCCTGTATATATATATACATATAGTATTACACTCACTTTGTTACAGTTACAGGGGAGAAATGGGTTAGGGTTAGGGTTAGGTTTAGGGTTAGGGTTAGGGTTAGGGTTAGGGTTAGGGTTAGGGTTAGGGTTGAGAACCTCTGTGGGTCATTAGAATGCTCTTGAACATGTTTTATTTTGCTCACTTTGTTACGTTTCCTCTGTTTTCCTGTATATATATATACATATAGTATTACACTCACTTTGTTACAGTTACAGGGGAGAAATGGGTTAGGGTTAGTGTTAGGGTTAGGGTTAGGGTTAGGGTTAGGGTTGAGTACCTCTGTGGGTCATTAGAATGCTCTTGAACATGCTTTATTTTGCTCACTTTGTTACATTTACTGTGTTTTCCTATATATCTATATATATAGCGTTGCACTCACTTTGTTACAGTTACAGGGGAGAAATGGGTTAGGGTTAGGGTTAGGGTTAGGGTTAGGGTTGGGGTTGAGAACCTCTGTGGGTCATTAGAATGCTCTTGAACATACTTTATTTTGCTCACTTTGTTACGTTTACTGTGTTTTCCTATATATCTAGATATATAGTATTACACTCGCTTTGTTACAGTTAGAGGGGAGAAATGGGGTAGGGTTAGGTTTACGGTTAGGGTTAGGGTTAGGGTTAGGGTTAGGGTTGAGAACCTCTGTGGGTCATTAGAATCCTCTTGAACATGCTTTATTTTGATCACTTTGCTACGTTTGGGTTAGGGTTAGGGTTAGGGTTAGGGTTAGGGTTAGGGTTAGGGTTAGGGTTGAGAACCTCTGTGGGTCATTAGAATGCTCTTGAACATGTTTTATTTTGCTCACTTTGTTACGTTTCCTCTGTTTTCCTGTATATATATATACATATAGTATTACACTCACTTTGTTACAGTTACAGGGGAGAAATGGGTTAGGGTTAGTGTTAGGGTTAGGGTTAGGGTTAGGGTTAGGGTTGAGTACCTCTGTGGGTCATTAGAATGCTCTTGAACATGCTTTATTTTGCTCACTTTGTTACATTTACTGTGTTTTCCTATATATCTATATATATAGTGTTGCACTCACTTTGTTACAGTTACAGGGGAGAAATGGGTTAGGGTTAGGGTTAGGGTTAGGGTTAGGGTTGGGGTTGAGAACCTCTGTGGGTCATTAGAATGCTCTTGAACATACTTTATTTTGCTCACTTTGTTACGTTTACTGTGTTTTCCTATATATCTATAGTATTACACTCGCTTTGTTACAGTTAGAGGGGAGAAATGGGGTAGGGTTAGGTTTACGGT
>NW_026914895.1:0-9952 GCF_034315485.1 Pezoporus occidentalis
TCCGGCAGCGGTTCCCACGCCCCATCGCGGCCGCAGCGCCTCAGCGCCGTGGGGGAGGGGCTGCTCCCGGGGGGGCAGCGGTAACGGAGCCCCTCCCCCCCCAGCACCGGCTCCGCCCAACCCCCACCGATGGGAGCCAGGGAGGGGTCACAGCGAGGGGGGAGGGGAGACGGCGTGGGGCTGCCTGAGGGGGGGAGGGGAGAGGTGGGGGGTGGGTGGGGGTGGGGGGGCTATGGGGGGGGCTATGGGGGGCTATGGGGGGACTATGGGGGGGCTATGGGGGGCTATGGGGCGGGAATGGGGGGGCTATGGGGGGGCTATGGGGGGCTATGGGGGGGCTATGGGGCGGCTATGGGGGGGCTATGGGGGGGCTATGGGGCGGGAATGGGGGGGCTATGGGGGGGCTATGGGGCGGCAATGGGGGGGCTATGGGGGGGCTATGGGGCGGGAATGGGGGGGCTATGGGGGGGCTATGGGGAGGGAATGGGGGGCGCTATGGGGCAGGAATGGGGGGAGCTATGGGGGGGCTATGGGGGGCTATGGGGCGGGAATGGGGGGGCTATGGGGTAGCTATGGGGGGGCTATGGGGTGGCAATGGGGGCGCTATGGGGGAGCTATGGGGTGGCAATGGGGGGGCTATGGGGTCAGTTATGGGGCAGGAATGGGGCCTAGAGATCAGTTATGGGGCAGGAATGGGGCCTAGAGATCAGTTATGGGGCAGGAATGAGCCATGGGGTCAGTTATGGGGCAGGAATGGGGCCTAGAGATCAGTTATGGGGCAGGAATGGGGCATGGGGTCAGTTATGGGGCAGGAATGGGGCATGGGGTCCGTTATGGGGCAGGAATGGGGCCTAGAGATCAGTTATGGGGCAGGAATGGGGCTATGGGGGGGCTATGGGGCGGGTATGGGGCGGCAATAGGGTAGCTATGGGGGGGCTATGGGGCGGGTATGGAGCAGCAATGGGGGGGCTACGGGGGGGCTATGGGGCGGGAATGGGGGGGCAATGGGGGAGCTATGGGGCAACTACAGGGCAGTTATGGGGTGGCTATGGGGTAGCAATAGGGCAGCCATGGGGAGCTATGGGGTAGCACTGGGGGACGATGGGACAGCAATGGGGCAGGTATGGGGCAGCAATGGGGCCTATGGGGCGGCAATGGGGAAGCTATGGGGCAGCTATGGGGGGTCTGTGGGGCAGCTATGGGGCAGGTATGGGGTGCCTATGGGGTAGCAATGGTGCAGTCATGGGGCGGCAATGGGGCAGCTATGGGGTAGCTATGGGAGGCTATGGGGTAGCAATGGGGCAGCAATGGGGCAGCCATGGGGGGCTATGGGGTAGCACTGAGGGCCTATGGGGGAGCAATGGGGCAGCTATGGGGTGGCAATGGGGGGGCTATGGGGCGCCTACAGGGCAGTTATGGGGTGGCTATGGGGTAGCAATGGGGCAGCCATGGGGGGCTATAGGGTAGCACTGGGGGGCTATGGGGGAGCAATGGGGCAGGTATGGGGCAGGTGTGGGGGCTGTGGGGCCGCAATAGGGAAGCTATGGGGTAGCACTGGGGACCTATGGGGGAGCAATGGGGCAGCTATGGGGGGCTATGGGGCAGCGATGGGGAAGCTATGGGGCAGCTATGGGGCAGCTATGGTGTAGCACCGGGGGCCTATGGGGTAGCAATGGGGCAGCCATGGGGCAGCTATGGGGGGCTATGGGGCAGCAATGAGGCAGATACGGGGTTTCAACAGTGTGGCTATGGGGTGGCTATGGGGTAGCAATGGGGCAGCTATGGGGTGCATTGTGGGGCAATGGGGTAGTAATGGGGGTGCTCTGGGGCACCAATGGGGCAGCTATGGGGCAGGTATGGGTCGGCTGTAGGGCTGCTATGGGGCATCTATGGGGCAGCTCTATGGGGGCTATGGGGCACCCATAGGGGATCTCTAGGGTGGCTATGGGGCATCAATGGGGCAGCTATGGGGCGGCAATTGGGCAGCCATGGGGTGGGAGTGGGGCCATAGGGTGGCCATGGGGCACCTATAGGGCAGCTATGGGGCGCCCACAGCGTAGCTATAGGCTGGCTATGGGGCAGCTGTGGGGCTGGGAGGGGGACCTATGGGGCAGCAATGGGGCACTGACCTTCAATGGGGCACAGCAGCAGCAGCAGCAGCAGCAGGAGGGCTCCAGCCATGGCTGTGGGTCCGGCTCCTCTATGGGTCTCTATGGGTCGCAGTGGGTCTCTATGGGTCCCTATGGGTCACTATGGGTCCCTATGGGTCTCTATGGGTCCCTATGGGTCGCTATGGGTCGCAGTGGGTCTCTATGGGTCCCTATGGGTCGCTATGGGTCCCTATGGGTCGCTATGGGGCAGCTCCGTGGCTCCCTATGGGTCGCAGTGGGGCGGGGGGGGGTGGAAATACCCGGAACAGCCCCGGGGGGGGGGGGAGGGGAGCTGCCGGGAAGAGGCGGGGGGGGGGAGGGGGGGGGAGGGGGGGCAAGGTCCGGCCCTTGGGGCAGTGACCGAGAGGATGGGGACCCAAAATCACCTGAAATGGCCCCAAAATCGCATTGAATGGACCCAAAATTGCATTAAATGGACCCAAAATTGCATTGAATGGACCCAAAATTGCATTAAATGGACCCAAAATTGCACTAAATGGACCCAAAATTGCATTGAATGGACCCAAAATTGCATTAAATGGACCCAAAATCACCTGAAATAGCCCCAAAATTGCATTGAATGGACCCAAAATCACCTGAAATGGCCCCAAAATTGCATTGAATGGACCCAAAATTGCATTAAATGGACCCAAAATTGCATTGAATGGACCCAAAATTGCATTGAATGCACCCAAAATCATCTGAAATGGACCCAAAATCGCATTAAATGGACCCAAAATTGCATTGAATGGACCCAAAATTGCATTGAATGCACCCAAAATCATCTGAAATGGACCCAAAATCGCATTGAATGTACCCAAAATTGCATTGAATGGACCCAAAATCACCTGAAATGGCCCCAAAATTGCATTAAAGGGACCCAAAATCACCTGAAATGGCCCCAAAATTGCATTGAATGGACCCAAAATTGCAGTAAATGGCCCCAAAATTGCATTGAATGGACCCAAAATCACCTGAAATGGCCCCAAAATCCCCTGAAATGGAACCAAAATCCCCTGAAATGGACCCAAAATCCCCTGAAATGGACCCAAAATTGCATTAAATGGACCCAAAATTGCATTAAATGGACCCAAAATTGCATTAAATGGACCCAAAATCACCTGAAATGGCCCCAAAATTGCATTAAATGGACCCCAAACTGCCTTAAATGGACCCAAAATCACCTTAAGTGGACCCAAAACTGCATTGAATG
The DNA here is from genome assembly GCF_034315485.1 of Pezoporus occidentalis. Lineage (NCBI taxonomy): Eukaryota > Metazoa > Chordata > Aves > Psittaciformes > Psittacidae > Pezoporus > Pezoporus occidentalis. Next base: position 3,364 of record NW_026914895.1, read on the forward strand.
GCCCCAAAATCACCTGAAATGGACCCAAAATGGCATTACATGGACCCAAAATCACCTGAAATGGACCCAAAATCCCCTGAAATGGACCCAAAATCCCCTGAAATGGACCCAAAATCACCTGAAATGGACCCAAAATTGCATTGAATGGACCCAAAATTGCATTAAAAGGCCCCAAAATCGCACTAAATGGCCCCAAAATCCCCAGAAATGCCCCCAAAATCACCTGAAATGGACCCAAAATTGCATTGAATGGACCCAAAATCCCCTGAAATGGACCCAAAATTGCATTAAATGGACCCAAAATTGCATTGAATGGACCCAAAATGGCATTAAATGGACCCAAAATTGCATTAAATGGACTCAAAATGGCATTAAATGGACCCAAAATCCCCTGAAATGGCCCCAAAATCCCCTGAAATGGCCCCAAAATCGCATTGAATGGACCCAAAATCGCATTGAATGGACCCAAAATTGCATTAAATGGACCCAAAACTGCCTTTAATGGACCCAAAATCGCATTAAATGGTCCCCAAATCACCTGAAATGGACCCAAAATTGCATTAAATGGCCCCAAAATCACCTTAAATGGTCCCAAAATCACCTGAAATGGACCCAAAATTGCATTAAATGGCCCCAAAATCACCTTAAATGGCCCCAAAATCACCTTAAATGGACCCAAAATCACCTGAAAGGGCCCCAAAATCGCACTAAATGGACCCAAAATCCCCTGACATGGACCCAAAATCGCATTAAATGGACCCCAAACTGCCTTAAATGGACCCAAAATCACCTTAAGTGGATCCAAAATTGCATTGAATGGCCCCAAAATCACCTGAAATGGACCCAAAATGGCATTAAATGGCCCCAAAACCACCTTAAATGGACCCAAAATCACCTGAAATGGCCCCAAAATCGCATTAAATGCCCCCCAAATCCCCTGAAATGGACCCAAAATGGCATTAAATGGACCCAAAATCCCCTGAAATGGACCCAAAATCGCACTAAATGGACCCAAAATCACCTGAAATGGACTCAAAATCCCCTGAAATGGACCCAAAACCGCATTAAATGGCCCCAAAATCGCATTAAATGGACCCAAAACCACTTTAAATGGCCCCAAAATCACCTGAAATGGACCCAAAATCGCATTAAATGCCCCCCAAATCCCCTGAAATGGACCCCAAACTGCCTTAAATGGACCCAAAATCACCTTAAGTGGACCCAAAATTGCATTTAATGGCCCCAAAATCCCCTGAAATGGACCCAAAATCCCCTGAAATGCCCCCAAAACCACTTTAAATGGCCCAAAAATCGCACTAAATTGCCCCAAAATCGCCTTAAATGGACCCAAAATCGCCTTAAATGGACCCAAAACCACTTTAAATGGCCCCAAAATCGCACTAAATGGCCCCAAAATCGCCTTAAATGGACCCAAAATCACCTGAAATGGCCCCAAAATCACCTGAAATGGCCCCAAAATCACCTGAAATGGACCCAAAATCGCATTGAATGGACCCAAAATTGCATTAAATGGACCCAAAACTGCCTTTAATGGACCCAAAATCGCACTAAATGGACCCAAAATTGCATTAAATGGCCCGAAAATCGCCTTAAATGGACCCAAAATCGCCTTAAATGGCCCCAAAACCACTTTAAATGGCCCCAAAATTGCACTAAATGGCCCCAAAATCGCACTAAATGGCCCCAAAATCACCTTAAATTGCCTCAAAATCGCCTTAAATGGACCCAAAATCGCCTTAAATCGCCCCAAAACCACCTTAAATCGCCCCAAACCCGCCCTAAATCGCCCCCAAACCACCTTAAACGCCCCCACCCCCAGTGGGCGGAGCCTTTCTCCCTCCCCCCCCTCCCCCAGCCAATCAGCGCCCTCCCTCTCCCCCTCCTCCCTCCCCCTCCCCCTCTTCCCTCCCCCCTTCCTAGCGGAGCCAATCGGCTCCCGCCGGTGGGCGGTGCTACCCCTTAAGCCCCTCCCCCTTTTCCCGATCCCACAATGCCCCGCGCCCCTCCCCCCTCCCCACCCCCCACCCCCCCCTTCCCCTCCCCCCCCTCAACCGGCGCTGGCGCGCGCCCGGCGGCGCTCGAGGCGGTAACGGAGGGGGGAGGGGAACGGGGGAAAGGGGAAAAGGGGGGAGGGGGAGGGGAATGGGGGGGGGAGGGGAATGGGGTCAATGGGGGGGTGGGGGGGGAGGGGGGCGGGGACAGCACCGAGATGGGGGGGGGGGAACCAATGGGGGTTGGGGGGGGCCCCGCGTGGGTCAATGTGGGGGGAGGGGGTGGGGGGGAGGGGGATTTAAGGGGGGGGGGGCGCTCGGTGCGTGCGTGATGACGTCATGACGGCGTTTTGTGTGTGTGTGACCCCCTCCCCCCCCCCCACTTTTCCCTCCCTCCCCCCCCCAGGTGCAGCCACGTGAGAGCCCCCCCCCGCCCCCCCCTCCCCCAGCACCCCCATCGTGACCTCGGTGACCCCCAGCATTGACCAATCGCGGGGCTCCCAGGGCTCCCATTGACCAATCCCAGTGCTCCCATTGACCAATCGCGGGGCTCCCATTGACCAATCCCAGTGCTCCCATTGACCAATCGCGGGGCTCCCATTGACCAATCCCAGTGCTCCCATTGACCAATCCCAGTGCTCCCATTGACCAATCCCAGTGCTCCCATTGACCAATCCCAGTGCTCCCATTGACCAATCCCAGTGCTCCCATTGACCAATCCCAGTGCTCCCATTGAGCAATCCCAGTGCTCCCATTGACCAATCCCAGTGCTCCCAGTGCTCCCATTGACCAATCCCAGTGCTCCCATTGACCAATCCCAGTGCTCCCATTGACCAATCGCGGGGCTCCCATTGACCAATCCCAGTGCTCCCATTGACCAATCCCAGTGCTCCCATTGCTCCCATTGACCAATCCCAGTGCTCCCATTGACCAATCGCGGGGCTCCCATTGACCAATCCCAGTGCTCCCATTGACCAATCCCAGTGCTCCCAGTGCTCCCATTGACCAATCCCAGTGCTCCCATTGACCAATCGCGGGGCTCCCATTGACCAATCCCAGTGCTCCCATTGACCAATCCCAGTGCTCCCAGTGCTCCCATTGACCAATCCCAGTGCTCCCATTGACCAATCCCAGTGCTCCCATTGACCAATCCCAGTGCTCCCAGTGCTCCCATTGACCAATCCCAGTGATCCCAGTGCTCCCATTGACCAATCCTGGTGCTCCCAGTACCCCCCCAGTGCTCCCAGTGCCTCCCAGTCCCCTCAATACCCCCCAATAACCCCTCAATACACCCCACGTTGCCCCTGTACCCACCCATTGCCCCCATTGCCCCCCATTGATTCCCATTGATCCCTATTGCCCCCATTGATCCCCATTGATCCCCATTGACCCCCATTGCCCCCATTGACCCCCATTGCCCCCATTGATCCCCATTGATCCCCATTGGCCCCATTGCCCCCTATTGACCCCCACGGATCCCCATTGCCCCCATAGCCCCCATTGCTCCCAGTAGCCCCCATTACCCCTATTGCCCCCATTGACTCCCATTGATCCCCATTGGCCCACATTGACCCCTATTGCCCCCATTGATTCCCGTTGATTCCCATTGACCCCATTGGCCCCCATTGACTCCCATTGACCCCCACTACCCCATTCCCCCCACTGACTCCCATTATCCCCATTACCCCCATTGATCCCCATTCCCCCCATTGCCCCATTGACTCCCATTGACCCCATTGACCCCCATTGACTCCCATTGACTCCCATTGACACCCATTGCCCCCCATTGAGGCCCATTGACCCCCATTGACTCCCATTGACCCCATTGACCCCCATTGACCCCCATTGCCCCCCATTGACTCCCATTGACCACCATTGACTCCCATTGACTCCCATTGCCCCCATTGCCCCCCATTGAGGCCCATTGACCCCCATTGCCCCTATTGACTCCCATTGACGCCCATTGACCCCATTGACTCCCATTGACTCCCATTGCTCCTCATTGCCCCCCATTGACTCCCATTGCCCCCATTGCCCCTATTGACTCCCGTTGCCCTCCATTGCCCCCATTGACTCCCGTTGACTCCCATTGACCCCCATTGACCCCCACTGCCCCCCATTGACCCATTGACTCTCATTGACCCCCATTGCCCTTATTGACTCCCATTGACTTCCATTGAGTCCCATTGACCCGTGTTGACTCCCATTGACTCTCATTGACCCCCATTGCCCTTATTGACTCCCATTGACTTCCATTGAGTCCCGTTGACCCCCATTGCCCCCCATTGCCCCCCATTGCCCCCAATCGCCCCCAATCACCCCCCCCCAAAAAAAAACCATGTCCTCCTGCGCCGAACTCCTCCGCTTCCACCTGCCGGGCCACGAAGCGGCGGCGTTGCGCAGCATCACCCGCCTGCGTGCCGAAGAGCGCTTCTGCGACGTCACCATCGTGGCGCGGAGCCTCCGTTTCCGGGGCCACCGCGTCATCTTGGCCGCTTGCTCGCCGTTCCTCCGTGACCAATTCCTCCTTCACCCCGGCGCCGAGCTCCGCGTCTCGTTGGCTCACAGCGCCCGCGTCTTGGCCGATCTCTTGCTCTCGTGTTACACCGGCGCCCTCCAGTTCCGGGGCCGAGAGCTCGTCAACTACCTGACGGCCGCCAGCTACTTGCAGATGGAACACGTGGTAGAGCGTTGCCGCGGCGCCCTGGCTCGCTTCATCGCCGCCGCGCCGCCCGCCAAGCCCGAGGAGGACGACGAAGAGGAAGACGATGACGATGGCGATGGCGATGGCGACGGCGACAACGACGGCGACGTCTGCATCGTGAAGGTGGAGCCGGCGCCGCGCCGACGGCACCGTTGGGCACGGAGAGGAGGAGGAGGAGGAGGAGGAGGAGCCGTCGGCGTGGTGAAGGCGCGGTACAGCCTGGCGGGCGAAGGCGACGGCGACGGCGTCGTCATCTTCCCCGGCGTCGGCGTGGACGAGGCGGTGGCCGTGGGGCTGGTGGTGGGGCCGCCGGCCGTGGGGGAGTCGACGGTGGCGACGGCGGCCTCAACTGGCTCCATGGGAGCGTCCGTGGGGGCTTTGGTGTCCATGGGGACGTCGACGGCGTCAATGGGAGCGTCCGGGGGGTCTTCTACGGCGGCGGCGGCGTCGGTGGGCGCCTTGGTGTCGATGGCGACGTCAACTGCGTCAATGGGCGCGTCAACGGCGTCAATGAGCGCGTCAATGGGCGCGTCAATGGGCGCGTCAATGGGCACGTCAACGGCGTCGATGGGCGCGTCAACGGCGTCGATGAGCGCATCGATGGGTGCGTCAATGGGCGCGTCAACGGCGTCGATGGGGACGTCAACGGCGTCGATGGGCGCGTCAACGGCGTCGATGGGCGCGTCGATGGGCGCATCGATGGCCTCAACGTCGGCGTCCTTGGGCGCGCCCGCGGGCTCGACGGCGCCGATGTCAACGCCGGCGTCTCCGCCGTCGCGCTGCTCCAAGTGCTCCGAGGCCTTCCACGGCGTAGAGAAGTTGGTGTTCCACATGCGGGCTCAACACTTGGTGTTCATGTGCCCGCGGTGCGGGAAGCAATTCAACCACAGCAGCAACCTGAACCGGCACATGAACGTGCACCGCGGCGTCAAGTCGCACGCGTGCGGGTTGTGCGGGAAGAGCTTCACGCAGAAGTCCACCCTTCACGATCACATGAACCTCCACAGCGGGCAACGGCCCTACCGGTGCTCCTACTGCGACGTTCGATTCGCTCACAAGCCGGCCATCCGGAGGCACCTCAAGGAGCAGCACGGCAAGACGACGGCCGAGAACGTCTTGGAGGCCAATGGGGCAGAGGGGGGGAGCGGAGGGGGGGGGGTGTGAGGTTGGGGGGGGGTTTGGGGGGGTGGGGGGTGGGGGGTATGATGGTGGTGGATATGGGGCATGGACCCTATGATGATGGTGGGTATGGGGTGTGGACCCTATGATGATGGTGGATATGGGGTCTGGACTCAACCCAGATGGTGGATATGGGGTGTAGACCCTATGATGATGGTGGATATGGGGTCTGGACTCAACACAGATGATGGATATGGGGTCTTTGCCCTATGATGATGGTGGATATGGGGTCTGGATGGATCCAAGGTGATGGATATGGGGTGTGGACCCTATAATGATGATGGATATGGGGTCTGAACTCAACCTAGATGATGGATATGGGGTCTGGACCCTATGATGATGGTGGATATGGGGTCAGGACTCAACCCAGATGATGGATATGGGGTGTGGACCCTATGATGATGGTGGATATGGGGTCTGGACTCAACCCAGATGATGGATATGGGGTGTGGACCCTATGATGATGGTGGATATGGGGTCTGGACTCAACCCAGATGATGGATATGGGGTCTGGACTCAACCCAGATGGTGGATATGGGGTGTGGACCCTATGATGATGGTGGATATGGGGCATGGACCCTATGATGATGATGGATATGGGATCTGGACTCAACACAGATGATGGATATGGGGTGTAGACCCTATGATGATGGTGGATATGGGGTCTGGATGGATCCAAGGTGATGGATATGGG